>NW_017537524.1:0-13094 GCF_001853355.1 Bactrocera latifrons | reverse complement strand
TAATATAAAAATTAATGAATATTAATAAAAAAATAATAATCATTTCTACCTACTCTTTCCGTCCATACCCTCAAATCGCGGGGCCAAAAGARTTATCATAGTAGCGGAGAGCCGTACGCTCAACGTAGCTTACTGCCTTTAGAGCACAAGTGAAACAAGGTTTGCAACCACTGTCGCTGAAAATTTAAACGGAAAGAGCACATATGCGGAAAGCCATGAGGTGCAGCCCTGACAAGCTCCTATAACCAGAGTAACGGAGCACGAAAATTTGAGTAAGAAAGCCTTGGAAAAGCAGACACACACGCAAACCTTGTCGATACTTTGCAAAAAAAAAAAATTTATTCAATGGGAACAACTGAAACTGCAAGGTATACAAGAAAAATATTTGAGTTAAAATAAAGAAAAGAAAGGCCAGGAAAGTTTGTTCATCAGGATCATTAACGTTATACTGCTTACAAATGTCATTTTGGCGTTCAAGGTGTACGGACGTGTTTTTTTTTCTTTAACTCGCTCCGTGTATTCACATTGTGCAAAAAGTAACTAATTAATAATAATAAAATAAAAACAAACAATCAATAAAAATCAGCAACCAGCCTGCAGGTACCAGCAAACGCRCAGRMAACGAAGAAAATCACAACGCAAGGTGAGAACGTAATTAAAAAAGGCCCGTCCGTACAAACAGGCATTCACCACTACGTCAATATAAAAAGGAAATTAAGCGGACAATCCTAAAAAATATCAAGGCGGAACACCAATAAAAATAAAACGGAAATTTTAAATGGCAACAGATTTTCCATACTAAGCAATGGGTCAGACGACGATGCGAAGGGTACCACCACAGTCGTTAATGGCAAACCACCTCCAATATATTTGGGCGAACGTGGCAGTAACACTCTTGTTGCGAAATTAAGGGAATTTGTTGGCACTAACATTTTTCATATAGTGCCTTTGAAAAAAGGCAATATAGACGAAACAAAAATTTAGTCCTACACTGCAAACAATTGCATGGAAATCGTTAAATTTTTCACAAATATAAATAAAAATTATTATTCGTATCAACTGAGAGCTCTAAGGGCCCAGTTGTTGTAATCAAGGATGTAGAGTCCGTCGTAGACTCTAGTAAAGTCAAAAAAGCATTAGAAGAATGCGGTTTTGGAATTAAAACAGTTGTAAATATATTTAATAGAAACAAAGTGACACAGCCAATGTTTAAAACTTAATTGCTGCCGAACGCAAATCAACTTAAAAAAATAAACATATGCAATATATATATAGTTTCGTAAACTCCAAACGCAGGATTTCTAATTTTTCATCTGCTATGAAATAGAAGTCTAGTATGTCTAGTAACAATCACAATATTTCCAGTATGTTCGCTGAATTCTTTAGGTCCAATTACTCTCCAAAAAATGTTCCGCATCAGCACAAGTGATGTCCGATTTCTGTCAGTAATGCACCTACTATTTCCGAAGCAGACGTCTTATATCAGTTAAATATGTTAGAACAATCATACAATTATGGCCCAGATATGATTCCCTCATGCTTCCTTAAGAAAAGTGCCAAATATATATACCAACCCCTAAAAAAACTATTTAATTCATCTCCTATGCAAGGCTTATTTCCATCCATATGGAAAATGTCATTTATAATTCCTTTACATAAGAGTGGATTTAGGTCATCTATTGAAAACTATAGGGGAATAGCAAAGTTGTCTGCAATACCTAAACTTTTTGAAGCAATTATAACAGACGACATAGCCTTCGGGATCTCTCCACTAATTTCTTGTTCTCAGCACGGTTTTCGTAAAGGGAAATCTACAATAACTAATTTGCTTGAATTTGTATCACATGTATCAAGGGGCTTTAGGGAGGATAAGGACACTGATGATATATACACAGATTTTAGTAAAGCTTTTGATAAAATAAACTATTCAATTCTTTTGAAGAAACTTGATCTTCTTGGTTTTCAACCAATACTTCTAAAATGGGTTGCTTCTTGTCTTAGTAATAGAATTCAACAAGTCATATTTAACGATACTTTTTCTGACATAATCACTGTTCCTTTAGGCGTTGATCAAGGAAGCCATCTTGGCCCAATTCTATTCTTGTTATTTATTAATCACATATCATCTGTTGTTAAGTTTTCAAAAATTTTATTATATGCTGACGATGTAAAACTTTTTAAAACGTATACTTCATACAGCGAAAGATGTCAGTTGCAAACAGACTTAAACAACCTAGCTTCTTGGTGTGATAGAAATGAAATGCTATAGAATCTTTAAAAATGTAAAACGATGTGTTTTTCACGTAGATCTGTAGACCCTACTTTATACGCCATACAAAACTTTAGGATGGAGCAAGTATGCAGTTTTGTTCTAGGAGTAACTATGGATTCCAAACTCAATTTTAATCTTCACGCATCTTCCACGATTTTTAAAGCTAAAGGTGTTCTTAGTTTTGTTAAATGTTGGTCTAAAGAAGTTAGAGATCCGCTTACCACGAAAATTCTTCTTACATCTCTGGTGAGACTTATATTAGAGTATGCATCTGTGGTTTGGAASCCTAGTTACCAAGTCCATTCGGATAAGTTAGAGTCCGTTCATAAACAATTTTTACTTTTTGCCTTAAATCATTTGCATTGGGATCCCAGTTTAAATCTTCCCCCTTACACGAATCGTTTAAAACTTATAAATCTCCCGACACTCGCTAGTCGTAGGGAAATGCTTGGTATAATATTTCTTGTAAAACCCATGAATGGGTCAGTCTGTAGCCCACCTCTTTTATCTGATATTAATTTTAACGTCCCCCCTCGCTTTACCAGGCAGTTTAGATCCTTACTTTTAAAATTTTCTAGAACAAATTTTGACTTAACGAACCATTTCGCCGCATAAGTCATGATTTCAATTCTCATTCCAGCACATTTGATCTAACAGGCTCACTCTTTACCATTAAAAAAATTATTTTATCTAATCTTAACAAGTAACATTTAAAAATTATAAACTTTAATTTTAATTCTTAATTTTGGCTGTTGAAATTTTTGTTTCTGTAGCTGAGCAGCTTAAGATCGCAACGCTTAAAACTCTCTTTCCTTTTATGACTTGGCTATTTCAGCTATTTTCCGCTCGTTCGTCGGTTGGATGGGAGGAGGGTAATCGTTGGGTATTATGATTATACTTTGAAATATTTCCTGTATCGTAGAGTAACTGTGGAATAACCACATAAAAGAAACGGTCCGGTACAATGTACTAACTGCCAAGAATATGGGCATACTAATATCGGGATTCTGTAACCAGTTTCTAGTCTCTATTTGAGACATTTTCACGTAAAATCTCATTATGTGACAAGTTACTATTAACTAAATAATCTCTAGCGTTAGTCTCAAAATATTGTCTCAAATTTGAGACCTGGTAGTTAGCTGGTCACAAAACCAAAAAGAACTCTTGTCTGCCATTTTTAATATACTGAATAGAGATCACCATAGATATTAATCGATTGTCGTATTTTTATATTTTGTAAGCAACTCAAACACGAAAAGATTAGAAATAAATAAATTTTGCATAAATTTCGTTAATATTATGAAACAAAGTCAACATATATTTTTTTGACTATGTCATAGAAAATTTAATATTTGTTATCGACATATTTATTTTCATTCAAGTATAAAAACATCTCTGAATAATGAAATGTAATAGATTTTGTGACTGTCATTTACAGAATAGCAAAATGGTCCCAAGTCTCAATAATTGTCTCTAACTTAAAATCTCAAATTTAGAGATTTGGTACTRTATCACAGTACAGAATCGCATGGTAAATTACAAAGGTTGCCCTGTATAATAAGATTTGAAATCAAAGTTGACACAGGGCATTCAAGCATGTCGTAACCAAATGTTTCAACACCCCGTAATAAAATTATAGGAACCTCAGAGAAAAGTTCAAATCCTATTACTTCTATCAATAATAATATGCAAGGAAGCTATGCAAATGTAGTGAAAGGCAACACTGTGCAAATGCAACTGCCGCAAAATCCTCCAAATGGATATATTTATATATTATAAATCTATACAGTGTATGACACAATTTATGTCTACCATGCAAAACATGATCCAAGATTTAATAAAATMACAAAATCAAATGCTGCAAAATTTATTAAGTAAAAAATGACCTTACTATATACATATCTGTATATGGAATGCTAACAGTATTAAACACCATAAAAATCTTCTTACAACATAAAAATCTTAAAAATATATTATAAATTGTYAGTCATTCCTAAATGCAATCCTAATTCATATCCATTGTGTCCTTTCACATTGTCATTTATCATTCTTATACTGTGCTTACTCTGTACTTTAAGTCTTTTATAGTGGTTAATAAAACTTGAATTGTCATAGCGTGTTTCTTTTCCAACAATATCTAACAAGGGTTATGGGCCCAGTCCCATCGTTAAGTGTAAAGTAATTAAAATGAATATTAGCATCGACAAATTGGACGGCGAAAATATCTCATCATGGTGTGTCCTGATGAAGAGTGGTTTGATCACGGCGGATTGTTGGTACAAAGTGGTCGTCACGTGTCCGGAAGCTCCAGGTCCCGAGAAGGTCGCATTTATGAAAGTTGTAATATATAGTTGTATTATAGTAAGGCATTGGCCTTAATTACATTGAATGCTAAAACAACGGAGATGCTACATATAAAAAACTTCAGTACGTATACAGTCCAAGTGGTCCTGCTAAAAAGGTATGTCTTTTCAAAAAGCTTGTGCGGTTTCAGTTTCGCCAGAGGGAAAAATTTGGGCAGCCGATAAACAAATTTTGCTCCATCGTTGATAATCTTCGCGAGTTAGATATTAAGATACCAGATGATTTGTTATCCATCATGCTTTTATGCTCATTGCCAGAAGAAATAGGCAACTTCGTCGTAGCTAATGAGACTCGAACGAGTTACCATTGTTGAACGGCTTAAAACGTAARTTGCTGGAAGAGGAGCAGCGGCGGTCAGTTAACTATTTTATTTTCTAACTCCTATTAATTAAATTAAATTGTGAAAACATGTCATCCTGGGAGACCGCTCCAGAAAATAATAGGTTCGCCCTATAATCTTCTAGTCTTCAGCCAAAAAGAAAGAAAAAAGCGAACCCATTATCGAATGAAGAATTATTCCCTACTCTACCAACAACTATAATCAACAACAGCAATAACAGTCCCAAATATATAGTGGTAAGTTCAACTGATGCAAATAAGCCGTTGAATAAATTCTCCTACTTCGCCGTTCGCAAATCCCTGAAACACATGAGCTCTTAAATAATAAAAATCAGTCAACTAAGGGATGGTAATTTGCTACTTCTAGTTAAAAATAGCACTATCGCAAAAAAATTTACGACAACAAAAAAGCAACTCGTGTGAATATGCAGTGTAAAAATTGAGCTCCACACAAATTTAAACTCATTCAAAGGTACTATTTACGATCCGTGCCTAAACGATATTCCCGACAATGAAATAATTGAAAACTTGAAAGACCACGGTGTCATATCGATTTATAAATTTCCAAAATACATAAATGGAAACTGCAATTTACTTGGTCATACAAAAAAAAAACGCTGCAACAAGGTCCCTACTTGCGATACATTTGCATTATCAACCCACAATCCCTCACCTTGTGCTCGCACTACTTGTGCAAACTGTTCTGCTGATCACCCAGCGTCAAGTAAACTGTGTCCAAAGTTCATTGAAATAAAAAAGATAATAACAATTCAAACTGACAATAAATGATCTTTTCGCGAAGCAGTAACTATCCATAAAGCACAAATCCCACCTGTTTTCAATTCTTCATCTCCCTCATTCGCTAGCGTTATTAACAACCCAACAAACATAACTCCCACAAGCTATCAACAAAACACTCAAACAAAAGAGCAAATCTCGCTCTCCTCTCTTACTCCACCTAAAACTTCCAACTCTAAAACAAGCAGCACAAACAACGAAGAGAATGTATCAACCACTATAAATCAAACAAATTCAACTCATTCGCTTCCAACAACAAGTGCAGTCGAAGACTCAACTGTAAGACCTTTTGACTACAACGCAACAACCTCACTCATTTCAAACTTGATCACCCACCTCAGTAAAACTCCCGCCGCCCTATTACCCACACAACCCTCATCACAAAATAGATTATGAAAATTCTTCAATCGAATTTGAAAGATCTATTTAACAATTACCCAGATTTAAATATACTCATAAATGAATTTTCACCACACGTAATTGCATTACCGGAAACTAACCTCCCAGCAAACAAAACGGCATATACTCCTCACAAATACATTGGTTATTTCCATAACCTACCACAAAACAGATCAGCTAAACAAGGCATTGCCCTGTTTATTAAAAAACATATCAAACACAAAAGCATTCCAGTCGTATCCAACATTTCCGCCATTGCTATAGAAATTAACATCGGTTTCAAATTTTCCATAGCCACATGCTACATCCCTCCGAATCAAAAGTTTAACGAAGGAGAACTTATAGGTGTCATTAACGCTGTTGATGCACCCACAATAATCATTGGAAATTTTAATGCTTGGAGCCCCCTATGGGGATCTACCTTCGCAAATGGAAGAGATCAAATAGTGGAAGACGTCATTCTCTTAAAAAACTTATTTGTTCTTAACGATAGATCACCAACTCACTTTTTCTCCCACAAAACTTTCACTCACATAGACMTTGCTCTTCTTTCAGCTTCCATAGCCCATAAACTCTGTTCTTATACTCTAGAAGGCCTTCACAACAGCGACCACTTTCCTATCATAACTACACCCCGATGCAATACATCGTTAAGCCGAGATCAAAATTTCTTACAGAAAAAGCTGATTGGTTAAAATATTGCTCCCTGCTCAACACATCAGCAAGTGCTGAAATAGTATCAGAGAACATAATCGCAGAAGCATAACAAATAAAAAGGATTATTCGATCCGCTGCACATAGCTCAATTCCCCCAACCAGCACAAAAAAATTTACCGCCAAACTACCGTATTGGTCCAATCTATTAACTATCTTGAGAAATACAAAACAAACCTTTTGGTTTAAATTCAAAGTGAACGTAACAACTGAAAACTGAATTAGATACAAAAAAGCAAACTCTAACTTCAGAAGAGAACTGAAGTCTGCTAAATGTATAGCCCTTGAAAAATTAACAGCTAATATAAAACCCACTTCAAGCTCTAAAAAAATATGGAATGAAATCAAATCTCTTTCAGGAGGACATAAACAAAATGAAATCGATTTTATTCAATCTCCCGTAGGTCCCATTTAGAATGGGGATTTATGCTGGGAATATTGCAGAAAACTTTGCACAAACATGGTCAAATAACTCCAAAAATTTCAACTTTCATCCGAATTTTGTTGCACTTTCTAATCAAATCATTTCTCAAACATACCACAACCCATCCCCGTGTTTGGAAGCTACATTGATAGAATCTAACAAAGCTACAATTATTCCTATCCCTAAACCCAACAAATCTAGTGCTTCAATTTCAGACTTCAGACCCATTTCTTTGATACCCTACATTGCCAAAGTTTTGGAAAAAATTATATCAAAGAGACTCATGTGGTATTTAAAACAAAAAGGATTGAGAAGCCCCAACCAATTTGGTTTTCAAAGTGGTCTTGGCGTCATTGACCCACTTCTTTACTTTGAATACCACGCTACAACAACAATATCCACCAAAAATCAGTTATCCGTTCTCAGTCTAGATTTTGAGAAAGCATTCGATAGAATTGGAGCTCATACGGTATTACAAGAATTAAAAAAATGGGACATGGGAGATAAAATGTATAATTTCATAAAGTCCTTTCAAATCGTAAGATTACAGTAAGTGTTAGTAACCACAACTCCAACATATACCCCCTACATAATGGCATACCCCAAGGATCTCCCCTTTCAATAAGACTATTTAATATTGTATTTAACCAATTAAGCAACTTAATAACCTCATAACGATGTATGGTCTACATCATCTACGCAGACGATGTTTTAGTTTTTTCGGCTTTAAAAAACTTAAACCAAGTAAAAATCATTTTAAGCAACATCCTAACTGAAATAGCAGAATGGTCTAAAGCGTCAGGAATAAAAGTTTCTGCAAGCAAAAGCGCAACATTTCAAGTTTGCAGAAAAAGAAAGTACACCTTCCCTAACCTATTCTTCGAAAACACACAAATTCCTCACACTACAACTTTAAGAATACTTGGCATATCTCAACTCTTGTAAATATTGTAAAAGCATTGATGTTGTCAAAAATAGGCTTTGGACTCGCAATCTATGGACACTGTGCTCAATCCCATCTCGCACACATTGATCACATAGCGGTAAAAAGGAGCATTCGCGCATTCCCTACTTCTCCAACCAAAGTGGTCTTAACTGAAGCAGGTCTACCCAGCATCCATCTCCCACAAAGCAGAATACAATGATATTCATACCAAAGCTCCTCCAGTGCAATACCCCCTTTTGTTTAATGCGATGAAAACATATCGTACCACCAAAAAACCATCCACGATCGTACAATGTATAAACCTTAGAAAAAAACTTGACATAATATCAACACCACAATTAATAAAGGAGAACACTCATCCTCACTGGCTGACGTTAAAATCATCCATAATAAGTACGTTATTCAAGTATCAAAAATCAACCACCAAAGCAAAACAATATATCCAGCTATTTAACGACGCAGTAAACWCTTATAAACCAGAGTGGAAAATTATATACACCGATGGATCAAAATCGGACACTCACACTTCGTTTGCAGTGACAAACGACCAAGGTGTCACCATAACCGTCGTAGTTTTACCAACTTACTGCTCAATATTTACAGCTGAAGCGGCTGCGATATACGAAGCGGTGCTATTTATTGCACAATCTAAAGAAAAACACATAATATGCAGTGACAGCAAATCGACAATTACCGCACTGTTGAATGGTACAAATAACTCAGTACTGATCAAGAATATAAAAGATATTTTATACAAACACAAAAACATAGTCAAGATCATGTGGATCCCTGGACACGCTGGTATTAGAGGCAACCAACTTGCAGACGATCGCGATAAAAAGGCGAGTAGAGAACCAGTTTTCTCGTACGCACACGCCACATCAAAAGATATTCGCAACCTAGTAAAAAAAGAGCTTTACGAGTCAAACTATAGAGACTGGATARACTTTCAACACCAATACAAGGAACACAATCCCACTGGTGTCAAGCCAAACTACCCATCCGACTGTTCCTGCCAATACATAAAAATATTTGTGCGCCTTAGAATAGGTCACACTTTAAAAACATACAATTATCTGTTGAACAAAACGGCTAAACCTAGCTGTTCACTTTGCAATCATGCCAACGACTCAGTTAACCACATCCTAAACGACTGTACCGCATTAGCACAAAAAAGGAAACAGGGAACCCTCCCGTCTCCTGAAAACACCAAATATTGACAACATCAATGCTATCAACAACATATTGACAACATCAATTTTCTTAAGATATGTAAGATAAATAACATTTAATTATAATAGCAAATAAAAACTAAGTATTAATTTTACACTTAATTTTAATTAGACAAGTGCTTAATCTTTGTGTATTAATTATTAATAATTAGTTCTCATTTAAACAAATAAAATAAATAAAATACAGTTTGAGCAGAGAGACGCTTTTATATTGGATAGCGGTGCATCGAGCCATATGTGCTGTGAAAAATTTTACTTCGTGAATTTGAGAGTTTGTGACGAAGAAGTAATGCTCGCAACGGGCGAGATGATAAAAGTTCATCCTATTGGTAATGTAATATTGAAATCACAATATACTGACATTACGTTAATGGATGTGTTCTATGTTCCACAACCACACTCTAATTTTTTTTCTGTATCAAAAATTACAGAGAGTGGAAATAAAGTAGAATTTCGAGGCAGAAGAGCTGCGATTATAAGCAAGCAAAATAAATTAGTTTTTGAAGCATTCCTGTATAGTAATATTTATACAGCAAAAGTCACAATTAGGAAAACTAATAAACTGATACAAGTACGCGAAAATCAAAGAATAAATTACAACTATGGCATCAGAGATTTGGTCATATGAATTTCGATAGTGTGACAAGGTTGTTTAATAAAGGAATGATTAAAGGTTGTGAGAAACTAAATAAGCCCGAATATATTAGTTGCCAGATTTGCGTATTGTGCAAAACTAAGAAAAAGTCTTTTTCGAACTACAAAGAAATTTATAGCAAAAAACCATTGGAAATTGTTCACACTCACTTGTGCGGTCCAATGAGAATAAAATTGGAGGGTGGCTCCATGTATTTCATAAGTTTCATAGATGATTATTCAAGCTATGTTCACGTTAGTTTCTTGAAAAATAAGTCAGATGCTCTGAGTGCGTTCRAAGATTTTGTTGTAAAGGCCGAGAATTAAACAGGCTATAAAGTTAAAATACTTAGAAGTGACAACGGCCGTGAATTTGTTAATGAGACGTTTAGGCGATACCTAAATGAAAAGGGCATCATACATCACACTACAACATCATATACGTCAGAACAAAACGGAATAAAAATTTTAAGAGATTCTGTTCCATACCAACGCTGGTTCGGTAGCAAGCCTAGTGTTAATCATATGAAGATATTTGGTTGCAGTGCTGTCGCACTAGACAAGAGAGGCGGTCGATCAAAGTTTGCTCCAAAAGGCAAAATGCTTAAATTTGTTGGTTGTGCAGAAGGTGTTAAAGGCTATCGTCTATACAACAGCGAAAATATTACTATATCCAGAGATGTTATATTTTTCGAAGAGTCGATTTGTAATGAACACAATGTCACTAACGTTAATCGTTCATACACAAATGAAAGCGAATTTAAATAGCAATCCTCAATCTACACAAATTATTACTTTGATGATGTTGTTGCTGAGAATGATATTGCTACCGTTAATGATGCCGAGATGTTGTTGCTGCTAATGAAGTTGCTGAGAACGAATACGATATAGCTGTTGTTAATTCCGAAAATGTTAATAGTTTACGAGATGAAAATATTTCTGATGATAACAGTTTCGAAGATGATTGTATAGTTGTTAATGCGGATGGTCGTGCAAAACGAGGTAGACCAAAAATTATTAGAATCGGTCGTGTTGGTAGACCGAAAGAGATGTTTGTTGTTGAGCATGAGAGAAATGTTCTCAATGCTGTCACTGTGTGTCGAGTGATCCAATCAATGTAAAAGAAGCTTTGCAGCATGAATATGCTGAGCAATGGAAAAAAGCTATGGAGCTAGAATATCAACCGCTTTTATACAACCACACATAGGAGCTCGTAGACGTTCCTGAAAACAAAACCAATATAGGTTGTAAATGGGTTTACACTACAAAGAAAAGAGCTGATGGAAGCGTGGAAAAATACAAAGCCCGGCTGGTATCTCAAGGTTGTTCACAGAAGGAACAAATTGATTAGTTTGATACATACTCGCCAGTTGTTCGTCACTTAACCATAAGGTTAATCATGGCGTTGTCTCTTCAATATTCTCTCTTAGTAAACCACATTGATATTACAGCTGCTTATTTAAACGGTGAATTAAAAGAAAAAGCGAACGTGGTGAAATCAGAATTCACCAGAGGTCATACATTAAGAAGTTACTCGATGACTGGGGTATGACAGATTGTAACACTTTCCCTACTCCATTGGCTAGCGGCTGTGTAT
Organism: Bactrocera latifrons; assembly: GCF_001853355.1. NCBI lineage: Eukaryota > Metazoa > Arthropoda > Insecta > Diptera > Tephritidae > Bactrocera > Bactrocera latifrons. The sequence goes on along the minus strand of NW_017537524.1, from coordinate 1,376 downwards.
TACAAAAATGTACTGGACCCAATTGTGCAGGCGAAGATACAAAGAGCTACCAGTCCTTAATTGATGGACTAATTTATTTATCCACAATATCACGACCAGAAATAGCGTATGCAGTTTCCAGATTGTCACAATTTTGCAGTCATCCACATAGGGAACATTTAGTTGCTGCAAAACACGTTCTTCGTTTCTTGAAATATAAGAACGACGTAAGTTTATACTTTGTGCGAAATAATTCTTTTTTATGCTACACAGATTCAGACTGGGCTTTTGATGCAACGGACCGAAAATCGGTTACTGGCTTTATAGTCTCCTTTGGTGGCGGGCCAGTACAGTGGGAAGCGAAGGAGCAAAATGGTGTCGCCTTAAGTTCGATGGAGGCGGAGTATATAGCCATGTGTCAAGGCGCTAAGGAACTGATGTTTCTTCGAAGTATTTTAAATGAACTTGGTTTTAAGGAATATGTTCAGAATCCTACAATTCTTCTTTGCGATAACCAAGGGGCTGCATTTCTTGCTACAAACGACGCAACGAAGAAATGTAGTAAAAATATAGACAAAACATAAAAGATAAACATAAATTAAAAGAAATCGATATTAAACATATTTATACCGCCCATAATATAGCTGATGGTTTAACCAAAAGTTTAGGCAAGATTAAACATGAAAATTTTTGTAAGCATTTGTATTTAACATAACGAATTAAGGTTGAGGCGGAGTTTGTTAGTCATTCCTAAATGAAACCCTAATTCATATCCATTGTGTCCTTTCACATTGTCATTTATCATTCTTATACTGTGCTTACTCTGTACTTTAAGTCTTTTATAATTGTTAATAAAACTTGAATTGTCATAGCGTTGGCATCGTATGTTTGTTCTCCAACAATATCTAACATATATCAACGTTGTTGAATATTTTTATTTTTATTAAGTAAAGCCGTTGTTGCCACAAAATGTAAAGGAAAATAATTTTTAGTCTGAAGACGTCAAAAATATTAGTTTGGGATGCACTCGAAACAATTTTCAATAATTTTAGTACGATAACAATGAAGTCAAGCGAATCTATTCATTCGCCAGTCACAATATGAACACATCGCATTTTCCACAAAACGTTCGATTCGCCGCATGCATTCGCTTCACCACAATTACACTGCAACTTTCTTGGGTCAAATGTGATGCTTGCTATATTGCCTTTACCATGATGTGCAAACAGTAATAAATGTAGTTGATTCTGCTTGGTTTGGTAATACGTAAAAAAAAGTGAAACCAGTGAAAATGAAAGTAAAATAGTGTTACGATATTCTCTAGACAAACATTGCATTAACAAATCAGCTATAAGTATTATTAGTACAATAGCTTCATCAAACAGTTCAGAAACAAT
>NW_017537523.1:1362266-1371452 GCF_001853355.1 Bactrocera latifrons | reverse complement strand
TTATTATTAAAATAAATTGTTTTTCTAAAAAACGAAATATTTTCAATATAAAATTGCCACAAATAATTAAAAAAGTGTTGAGAAATTTTTCGGTATGATTTCCCCAAATTTTTTTAACGAATTTCATGTCTTAAGCGTCTGCAAATAATTACTGGCGCCAAATAAATTAGCAGATAATGCAAAGATTAAGTAAAAAACATCCAATTGTGTTTCTATAATTTTGTTGTTGTAATGGAAAAGAGGCATTGGTGTCTGTTGTTATGCAAATAATGCAATTCCGTGTTGGCACTCGCAGCCGACGACCTCAAAATACAATTTTCGGCTGTGAATTTTGAAGCAGACAAACAAAACGCACACATGCATATATATACAACATATATGCAATATATAGTATATTCAGTACATATATACAATATTGCATATTCAATATGCAACTGCAAAGTCAAACACACGCGCACTCAATTTCACTCACACGCTTGTTGGCGCCAGCCAAATTGTATGCGTTTTTGTTTTCTCATGGCGTTTCGCTTTCCATATTTTCATTTACGTAAATTCCACTTGTCGCGGTGAATGCACGCAGCGACCCAATTTTAGAGACGCGGCTGTGGAAAAATGCAACAATTTGTTGCAAGTGCAGTCAAATAAAAAAAAAAAAAAAAAAAAAAAAAAAAAAAAAAAAAAAAAAAAAAAAAAAAAAAAAAAAAAAAAAAAACAAAAAAAAACTGCAAATAAACAAATTATTATAGTTTGCACTTATACATATGTATGCGTGTGTGTATATGTGCACTACGTGACACCGAGCTGCGTTAACATTCCGAGCGCGTCGAAAGCAGACAAGTGACGAAGCTCGTTTGCACTATTTTGTCGCTGTTGCCACCTATACAGTTGAACAAATGAATATATGTGTGTGTGAGTGTGTGTTTGGCATATATCTTATGAGCTTAGATTATATAATATATGTTAGACACACTAATTGCTCCTGGCATAATGTGGTGTTGGTGCTCTTCTTCTTCACTGAAGTCGCCGGTGGGTCAGTTGGCTGCAACGTGCTGGGTTTTAGTGCTTATATATTATAAATTAATTTTTGAGATAATTGAATTGCCGGTTAGTTCCACCAGGATATAATTCAACAAATCGTTACATTATACTTATTTATTATACTATTCTCTGCTTCTTTCACTCCAAGTGGTATGAGACCTATTAGGATCTTAAACTCCGATTAGACTTCACCGAGCTTGTCCACTATTTTCACTTCGAACCAAAAATTTTGTGACATGTTCTATATTATTGATATTTCTAAAAGTGAATTGTTCCTTAAGTGGTTTCTTCTCGGGTAAAAAGCAGCATTTTTTCAAAAATTCTTTTTTCATATAAAATATGAAATATTTTTTTACATTTTTTCATTGTTGAAAATATACATTATTAATAAAGAAATTCTGAAATTTTTGGAAAAAATATTTGAAATTTGGCCATTGCGGATTGCGGTTAACTTCTTACAGGATCATCTAAAGTGAAAAACCCTAACTTAGAACTTGGACGAAGAGAAAAGAACTGAAAGTTGAATTTGGTAGACATTTCTACAAAAGAAAAAAAAAACTTTACTTTTTTTTATTCAAATATTCAATTGAATTGTATCTCAAAGACCTGTGTAATAATTCATGAAGATCGGTTGAACCGTGCTGAAGAAATCTTGTCACAAAAACACAGCTTCTAGAAAAACGAGTTTAGAGATTTCAGTGACAATAAAAGTGGTTGAAAAAAACACAAGTTATCAAGGCTGTATCGCCGAGATTATTACATGGATCAACTTGAAAAATTAGTACAATATTCTAGAGGTGCTGCAACGCCTTATTAAAAAGTTAAAAGAAATCGATTATTTGAAACCCATGAAGCCATGTAACCCCTTAAGCATCCATTGCATAAAGCATTACTTAAAGCATGAATGAACAGTTTTGGAAATGAGTACGAAATGAAAAGAAAATCCAGCTATTTTTGGAAACTCTGTACCGAAGCCTGTAGTTTCAAATAAGCGGCTGTCTCTGCGTGTATAAGGCTTCCACTGTTATAGTGAGCATTAATAAAAGCATTGATAATAGTCTTGAGTTTTTTTACACAGATAAATTCGAAATGATAGACACGTTGGAAAAGAATATTCGGCATATTATTGCTTATAAACTGTCCCAATTGCTGCAGAAAGTAGTTGAAACTAGGGGCTCTCGATTGGAGTTTACTTGAATCTGAAGCGGCCCCAAATTATTTCAAAAATAAAAAGGCAAACTCTTTTCTTTATAATAACTATATCTTTATCTTGAAATCTGTCTACAAAAACTATTCATTATATTCGGTTGTTAAGAGAGCCATACATCGCATTGGAATCGTTGTAAAAGAAAATTTGTCATAAGCTATCAGAGAATATATGTTGGCCGCCACAAGCATTAACCGAAGGTAACTTTAGAAGACTGGTTTGAATATTATTTTGGCCACCTAAAAGATCGCTTTAGTTTTCTCTTCAAATCTGAAGCTTCAGGCAGTACCATTTACAATAATAAAAAAGTCAAAAGCTTTATGGCTAGCAAGCTTTATGATTGGTATTTCAGGCCATATATGTCGAGAAATCGAGTTTGTTTGATAAACAATCGCTGATGTCATGGCCTTTACTACATTTTAAAATGTACAATTTTTATGTACTACCCTAATGTCAATAAATTTGAGTTATTCATCCGTCATAAGAATGAAATTCCGAACCGATTGATGGAAAATTTGTCTGTTCGAGCTGGTTAAGTCCATGATGGGATCGAGTCAGTTAATAAAATCTAACTATATCCAAATGGCGAAAATATGACGTTATATCAAAAATATACACTGACACTGACCAGTCAATAATTTTATTTATTTTTATTGTTTGCGAAATTTCTTGGAAATGAAGGATGAAATTCAAATTTACGAAAAAATAGTTTCTTTCAACGAATTGATGTTGGCAAATGTAGAAAGACTGATATTAAAGCAAATGTTATTTGTATATTGTTCCACCACACACACATTTGTTTGTTAAGACATTAATATATACATATGTATATATATACATAAATTCTACTAACCATTGTAGTATACTATATATACACTTTTGTTCCTGTAGTTTAGCGAAACATGTGCGCATATATGTATGTTGTGGCTTCATTAAAATTACAAAAACAACAAAGCTAAAGTAAAAACAAAAGCAATAAGAATTGAACTCCTACACGTGTTTACACAGCATAATTTCGCTCATCCATTTTAAATGCTGAATTTGTGTAAATAAAATGCGTGCAAAGGGAAATGGAAAACGCAACGCTGCTTTTATACATACATACAATATGTATTTATACACACACATATACATATGTATGCATGTAGTAAAGTAAAATATGTGGCTTTCAAGCAAAAACTATAATACTAACAAAAGCAGCGCTATATTCGTATATTTATTTCTATTTGTTTATATAATTATAAATGGCGCGCAAATCTTTATAAATGCACAACAACAATTTGCACTAACAACAACACCAACAAAAACTGTTTTCATATTTGCTGCCAACAAAGTTATGAGCGTGTGACAGCCTCATCGCTTAATTAAATTAATGAGCAGCTGTAGTTGCGCGTTTAGTTAAGCCATCGCCGCTAGGCAGTAGTGTTATGTAGCTTTGGTGGCTTTGCGTACGTGGCGTATGATGAACATAACTACTTGTAATGTGGTTGCCTTTTGAGTTTTTGGCAGCTGGTTCTGGCGAAACTTGCTGGGAGTGGAGGACAAAAACATATGAAAGAGTAGTATTAGTAACAACAAAAACCACAACAATGACCGAAAAAACAACAACAACAAAAAAATCATAACAATAAAGCAACAACAACAAACAGAAAAACAACAACAGCAACAAACATCACAACAACAATGAGAAACATAAAAATAACCACAACAACAACAACAAAAATAATAATTATAAAAAAGTCAAAATGATAGTAATTATATATAACAGTAGTTGTAATAACATTAACAACAAAGACAACAAAAATTAAGCCAAAAAACAGCAGTAAAAGCTTATTTTTCATCTTATCAACTTAGTTTTGAATATGTATGCTCACATATTTTCATTATATCAGCTATTTTTTTTTGCGTATGTATACATATATAGCAATAATAACTGTAATTTCAGCCTTAATTCACCCCTTATAGCGCCTTTGACAAGCTATTTGTATAACACCTGCCACTTTTTAATATGTGGCGGCTACTGACAGCTGTGCACAGTAAATTCAAAAGGGTTGCAACCAATATTTTTTTGTAAATTTTGCTGCCAGCTCAACATTTTGCCTTTTATTTTTTACATTTGCGCTTACTAAATATTAAAAATAACAGTATATACACATACATATGTATATATAACTAGTAGTATATATGTAATATGTATTAGTAGTATATGTACAATATATACATATATATTAAAACAAGAACAACGTTAACTTCGGTCACACTGAAAATAAGATTCCATATAGAGGTACAGTTTGTATGGCAGCTATATAATAGAGTAATCCGATCTTAACAATTTCTTCGAATATTGCACCATTGTTCTTCATAATAATTACTGCCGAATCTTGTTAAGATACCTTTCCAAAGAAAAAAGTTTTTCATATAAAAACATGATTTTGATCATTAAGTTTGTATGACAGCTATAACCGGTGGTGATCTGATCGTTTTCTATACAGAACTTGATTCTGTTCGTTAAGTTTGTATGACAGCTATATGATATGGTAAACTTATTTCAAAACTTTCTTCAGACAATTGAGAGCTATTGTAGTCCGTTATCTGTGCATAATTTCGTGAAGATATCTTGTAAAATTAAAAAGTTTTTCTTACAAGAACTTTTCTGTAATCGTTCAGTTTGTATGGCAGCTATATGCTATAGTTGTTCGATCTGAAGAATTTCTTCAAAAATTATATTATTGCTTTAGAAAATAAGCTGTGAAAATTTTCATGCAGATATCTCGTCAATTATAATTTTTTTCCATACAAGGACATAATTTTATTTATTCAGTTTTTATGGCAGCAATATGCTATAGTGGTCCGATATCGATCGTTCGAACAAATGACAAGTTTCTTAGTGGGAAAAAATGTGTGCAAATTTTTAGATCGATATCTAATAAACTAAGTGATTAGTTCGAGTTTATACAGACAGACGAAGTTCCTCTCTAAATCGACTCAGTTCGAAGTACTAACCCTTATATATGTATATATATTTTATAGGGCCTTCGACCCTGTTTAATTTATAAAAATATATAATACAAACCTACACATGCCCCTTATTGCTTCCTCATTCTCCCCACAAATTTCCTTTTGTCAACAATTTCCTCTATACAAAATATTTTCCCGCATATCAGTGAACTGAATTTCAAATTTCTAAAGAATTTGTATACCTTATCTGTGCTTCACATATACATGCAAACTTATATTTGCGTAAACATAGCGACTGTAAAAGGTAGTTAAAACACGTGCGCTGCTTTTGTGTGTCAGCCGCACACGTTTGCTGCCTGCGAAGTCTGCTTGACTGCTAGTTCGCCTTTATCCATCTTTAGCCGCCTTTTAAAGCTTTGCGTAAAGCTCGCAAACTTACCTCTAATCTGCACTCTCATTTTCTATAGCTGCTTTTGACATCACTATACTTCAGTTTTGCTTTTCAATACATCACAAAGTTGTTGTGATAAATCTTTAAATTTAGTTCATTTTATTTGCCTTCAGCTCCATCTATGCAATTAAATGTGGTATTCATTAGAAGTGCTTATCTGACAGGTTTTTGTGCTTGTCCCGGTTGCGATAACCGAGTTTTATTTAATAAAAGTGCTGTATAGATATTTTAATAAGTAGTTGGTGGGCGGAAAATACAGTGGAGAGAAAGAGGGGGAATCAAAAACAGCTTGTCACATTCTTTCGTGGTTATGTGGGTTCTTAAAGGTTCTCTGAAAGAGACCTACTTTTTCGACCAATATAAAATATATGTAAAAGACATGATTATTGGTCGGTGAAAATTCACCGCTGAATCCTCCTTGAAGGTGCCGACTGATACAAAAATGCACTGGATGTAAGTGTCATGCGACCCACGTCGTCGAACGCCTGGTTGAGGGTCCTCAAATAGCCCAGCCTCGTACGGAGTTCACGGATATCTGGTACCTTCCGTAAGATGATAGGATTACTTGGATAGAGGGGTACACTTGTGAGTCCTGGAATAAAAACCGAACGATACGAGTTCTTCGAAAAAAGCGTTAAGCGTTAAGAAATGGAACTAACCTTGGAGTTGGAGCTAAGCCTAGCTCGACGAAATCAACAAAAGACAAAGCTTTTAACAGCCGCTAATTTATTTGCTGATATGGTCTGGAACCGGATTATCATTGGTGTTCTGAAAGAGTGAGATCCCGAAGAAAAAAATTTCAGAGCTCAAGAGCAGAGGGTGCAAACTGCGCTGATAAACGAACGCTGGTGGTGCAATTAAGCAGACCGAGTTCGCCATCGTCATGTACGGACGCCAGTTGATACCAAGACCAATACCAATCAATATGATTGCTTGCGACAGTAGATCGGTCAATCTTTAAAAGCCGATACAAGGCGGATAGCGATAGAAAAAAAATACAACCTGTCCAAGCTAAGGGCAAGGTCTGGATACCGGCTACACGATCGGAGTTAGACCAGATAATGCAGCTCATTCGAGCCTATAATTCGAATCTGCTTGCGGAAGGCTGAAAAGTCGTTAAGGCCTTCGAAAACCCCGTAGCTTCAATGTAGATACTGATGCTACTAACAAAGGAATTCAGCGAACTGCGTTCGAAATAAATTTCAATCCAATTAACTTACTTTCATTTCAAAGAGATGACAACTCTTACCTAAAACTATTTTTTTGCGAGAATCTACTTCAATTGAACACTCATTTAGTAAGTAAGTATTACCAATTACATATGTATGTATATTACAGTTTAATTTTTATTAGATGGCAACCCTACTCTAAATCTATTTGATAATAACACCCTGAGGAGCTCTTTGGTTGATTGTCCATTTAATAATTAAGTGTTGGTGTAACCAAATATGCTTATTACATTTAATTTTTGAACAGATGGCAACGCTACTATAATATTTTTGACCTCATACCATTTAATAAATAAGTGTTTTTACCACCAATTAAATTACATTTATTTTATAAATAGGTGGCAACCCTTCTAAAATATTTGTAAGCGTTTTTAAACCCATTTTGGTTGAGTAACGATTTTGTAAATAAGTGTTGTTATTACCAATTATGTATATAATTTTTTATAGGTGGCAACTCTCCTAAATATGTATTGCTTTACAATATTTCTTAAAATTTAAATTTTTTATTTTGCAAACAAGCGTTGTTATTGCCTTTTTTGTATATAATTTTTAACAGGTGGCAACTCTCTTCAAAATATTTTGCATTCCAACATTTCTAAAGTCTATGGAGATTGATATGCATATGGGACTTTTATTTATTAATTTTTTTTATTTAAAAATTTCAAACAGGTGGCAACCCGATTTTATATTTTTACTTTTGACCAATTGCTTACGATTGCACCAGAAGACCATTGAAAGTCACATAGGTTTGATATTTTACTGTGATGGTTATTTATATATAGCTGTCGTGACGCAATTTTGTCACATCGTTGTTACATCGTTGCGGTCAAACTATTGTACAGCTTTGTGCAAAAAATTTTCCTTTGACAATTTTAGGAAATAAATTTAAATAAATTGATTAGGACAGAGAAGATTGACCTAGATTTTCAGAACTATTTAAAGAAGAAATCAACTGTGGCATATGTTTGTCTAACACACAGTTATTTATTGGCAATAAACTAAGAGCGGTATTTAGGATAAACTAAAAATAAGTACAGTTATAAGAATATTCAGATTAAGCTGCAAAGAGCATAAAAAAATATATATATCCTAAAGAATAAATAAATGAAAAAAATTCTTTTCAGTAAGAAAAAAGAAAGAAAAATACATTTTAAATGTTTCTGCTTCGCATTCACCTTGAACGCGAAAGAAATCCGAAGGCAGGGCAATGTTAAAGACATCGCGAAAAACCAAAAAAAAAAAAAAAAAAAAAAAAAAAAAAAAAAAAAAAAAAAAAAAAAAAAAAAAAAAAAAAAAAAAAAAAAAAAAAAAAATTCTTTTAGCAGTAATGACAACAATAACTTGTAGAGAGAGACTAACGTTAGGCGGCAGAGAGGTGAGTGGCAAATGTTGCGAAAATCACATTGACGCCTTGCTGGCGGCGGTCAATGGCGGCATGGCGATAATCATTAAAAATATAAATAAAAACAAAGCGCGACAATGGAGACGGCCAAAAAGAAAAAGAAAAAATGTATAAGAGTATATACATATATGTATAAGTAGATAAATAAAAGAAATATTTTAGCGGCGACACAAATAGCGCGAAGCAACAGTTGGCGGTGGCAGCAGCTATACGCCAGAGGAAAACAGTGGCCACCTTCACTAACTATGCGAGACATCGGTGACATTGAGCGCAAAAGAGAAAAGTTGTCGATGAGTGAGTGAGAAAGTAGATCGAAAGATAAGTAAAAAAGGGACAAAAGGAAATTACGGCATAGCGACAAGCAACAAAGTGTGGAAAAATATACACGATACCTATATAGAAGTAAAAGGCAGCTGCCAGGGCGTATGAGTTATAATTTATGTGCATTGTTATTTTGCAAATATTAATGTTGTTATTAGTGAGCAGCAATATATTGCCTACATACATGAAAGCAGAATACCGCTATATTGAAAATTACCAGTAACTAATTTTCAGTTTGTTTCTGTATTCATAATTATATAATATAACAAAGTATAAAAAAAAAAAAAAGTTGAGGTAATGGCTTTGGCGAGTCATGTGCTTGCTGGCAATTGTTACAAAACAAACATCATGTGTTAAAAGTTTTTCTATATAAACTGAACTATTTCTTACAAAAACAAACAAACATAAGAAGATGATTAAGTGGTGGCCCCCAACGGCGCTCGCTTGGAATTTCGGGGTCAGCGGCGCAAAGTGCTCTTGTAAAAGCAATTTTGAATAGAAAGTTGAATTGTTATTTTCCAAACAAAACAAATAAAAAAAAAAAAAAAAAAAAAAAAAAAAAAAAAAAAAAAAAAAAAAA
>NW_017537523.1:1353047-1360572 GCF_001853355.1 Bactrocera latifrons | reverse complement strand
CCAAATTTCAATTACGTATAAAAGTGAATATAAATATTTGGAAAAAAATAAATATACCGCGAGAATACATACGTTTTGAAAAAACAATTTTTATTTTTAAAAATTTTCAACTTATTTAGGTATATTCAATACATATACTACCTTATAATAATTATTCAAACAAAAAACCGAATAAATATTATTATTTCCTTTCATTTCTCAATAGAATCTCACACGTTCAATCAAAATTTCGAGTCGTGTCTTACGCAAATTTCCTCTTTTCATAATTCATTTCAATTAACTAAAGTTTTCGTTTTCCATTTTGCTACGAAATTTCCGGCGTCTATAAATTAAACAAACTGTCGGTTAGTGAATGAATTAGCTGTAAATGTCGAGTGAGGAGGCGGGCGAAATAGCAATTTTCTATGACGTACAAACACATATAAACAAACACATACACACACGCATGCAAAGTGATCATGGTTTATTTGCATTTAGAAAATCAAAAATTTTCAAAATTTTGCAATTTTCTCATTTTATGAAAATTTCGCAATGAATTTTAATGTAAACAGTGTATTTGAGCGCTGCAAGTGGGAAGTGAAATGCTTGGCACGTGGCATTTAAGAATTTTATTTGAAAATTTTAGATGTGCTTGTTAAACTTTGCGAGCTGATGGACGGAGGTGGATGTGGGCGGCAGTGTTGCTTAAGTTCAATAGATGACCTTTAATGGATTACAGTTTTTGAGCAGTTTTTTATTTCAAACAATTTATTTTTTTTGTGTATTCAAAACATAAATAAGCGTTTTAAAATTTCGAAAGAGACTTGCTTTAGAAATTTTAAGAGCATTTCTGTCGCTTGATACGTGGTTAAACAAGCATATATTGTTCGAGAAATTGATGCTTTCAGGACATTATAAAAGTTCAGAGCACTACATGGAACCTTACATATTAGATGAAGTGTAGGTGCTTTAAAAAAAACACGGATAATCGAACTATGCATTTTTTCTTTTGATGTTTTTTGATACAAAATTTCTGCGTAATAAAAGTTTCAAAGTATCAAAAATCACAAACAGCAAATTTCCCCTCAAAAGGATATTTTTTGACTTGAAAGTTTTTAATACAACATTTTTGCGTAATAAAAGATTCAAAATATGAAACAACACAATATGCGATTTTCCCTCCAAAAAGATATTTTTAGGGAATTTTTCAATTTGAAAGTTTTTAATACGAAATTTCTGCGTAATAAAAGGTTCAAAGTACTAAACGACACAAACGGCAAATTTCCCTCAAAAGGATATTAGGGAATTTTTCCATTTGAAAATTTTAGATAAAAAATTTCTGCGTAATAAAACGTTCAACGTATTAATTAACACAAAACGCGAATTTCCCTCAAAAGGATATTTTTGGGGAATTTTTTCACTTGAAAGTTTTTAATGCAACATTTTTGCATAATAATAGGTTCAAAATATTAAACAACACAAAATGCGAATTTCTCCAAAAAGTCACGAATGGTTTCATTTAGCCAGCAAGAAATGCGAATTCGCTGTGATTAAAAGTATACTTTGTTAATAAAGTGCCTCGAAGCTGACATAAATTTGTTGTTACTTTCCAAAGTCTTAAAACCGTTACAATGGCTAAGCAGCATTGATTTATTATTAGCTTTATACTCATTCATAGCAATCTTGCTAATTTTCAAACAAATTAGTCAGTAAATTCCAAAAATCTATTGAAAATTATGAATTCACTATCTAAAAGCCACCATAATGTCATATTTTCGAACAAAACTATTGTACTTGCAACACTAAATCAACGCATTTTTGCCAGCAGGAGTAACGTCGTAGCATTGGTTCTTGCCTCTTGTGCGTCTGCTTTGTTTGCTAGCGCTTATTATTCACAGTCATTAGCAGAAAATGGCCATTAAGCGCAGAAATTACCAAATCACAAAGAGAGCTTGGCATACAGCAGCGTCGTAAATGCGCCGTAAGCACGCTTACTAAGTTCGGAGAGTGAGCGCAATAACTGCTTCAAAGAACTGTTAATGTTTTCTTGTGAAAAGAAACTTGTAATGTAATGCAAAGTCACGTGCGTCACCCCCACGAAGTGTCACTTTGTCAAGGCTAAACAAGACAACAATCACAAAGGATTGTATTGAAAACTTGTCTGTGCACTTGTAAGTGTGTAAACAATAACAATGTAAACAACAATAACGCAACCTTTAACAAAATTTTTACCAAAACAAAAAAAGTTGAAAGTGTTTGTGACAAATTTTCTTACAAAACACCTTAGACCCCATTAACACTTAATTTAGGTGGCGCCGCGGGCCGTATAACAATGAACTTATGCTGTATGTGCTGACTACAAAGGATTGATAAAGAAAAGTTGTCAGCGTGTGGGCTAAAATTGTTGGTGTTCTAACGGCAAATGGATTTGGCTGGCATTGAAATTAAAGCACAAATAAGTGGGCATAATTTCGTTCAGCTGATTTTTGACTGAGCATTGGCTGGCCTCTGCGTTCTTTTCTGTCTAAGTACCTTGAAGATAAATTACAAATAATTTTTTAAAAAATTTGGACAATTCTTTACAATATCTACAACCGAAAGCTATTCGCGAAATAAAATAAGTTCAAAAACAGAGGTTTTCTTGAATTCGAGCACAGCATGTAACATATAGTTGGTGTATGATATTTTAAAAGCAAATAAAAGGATGCTATGTGACTTAGGTATTTAAATGTTATAAAAATATCCCTCGCTATTGGCAATACATCAATATGAGATAGAGACTTTTATAAATTTAAATAAGTGTTTTCAAATTTTTATTTTATTTTTATTCTAAGTTTTAGCTCAACAAAATAACATTTTCGTAAAGTTGCAAAACTTTTTTTATTACTCCGAAAATTCGGAGTTACTTCGAAATCATAAAATCTTATTTTAAGATTTTTGTAGAGAGCTGAGTAAAATATTATGAGTTTATTAAAGGTTAAGTTGTATTTTTGTTTACTCCGAAAATTCGCAGTTTTTAGAAACAACAAAATCTTAATTTAAACTTTTTGTAGTATACAGCTATCTGCTTATAAACTTATTTAAAAATTAATCGTTACTCTGAAACTAATTAAATTGTTTATTGTTTGTTATCAAAATCCGTACAAAATTATCGTTGTATAATTTTTCACCAAAATCCGTAGAAATAATGGTTAGATAATTGTAAAAATATTTTTGTATTACTTTAAGTCTAGTTTTGGAAAAATCCGAAAAATTCGCAGTTATTCCGAAGAAATAAAGTTACATCAAAACATGCGGAGTTATTCCGAAAAAATATATTTTACTCCGAAAATGCGGAGTTACTCCGTAATTACTTTAATTGCGAGCAATTGGAAAATTATCGACAGAATATAATAAAATAAGTATTTGGGTGTTGATATTACTTTCTACCCACGCCTAAACTACAAAAAGTATGCCAATGGATCTAAAATTGTATACATATTTTTGCCAACCTGTCAACAGTAATATTTTTGCGTTTCGTGACTTCTACGTTCGAAAACAGAGATGGTACACTTTTTTGTACCCGGAAACAAAATCATTAGAAGAAATTATAGTTTTTTGGCTGTTAGACGGTGCAACAGTGCTTTTTATTTTTTTGCTTTGAAATTACTCACCAAAATTAAAAATTAATTTGACAAATTCTACTTATTTAAATTCCAAATTCCCAACAATTTAAGTAACAGCAAATTGCTTCATGTTTTCAAAGGAAATTAGGGTCAATCCCAGCAAAATAATCGCACACTGTTCTCCAAAATTGAAGTGAAAATATTTTTGTTACTGACAATTAATTTTGGCATACACAATCAGCTCACACTCGACACTCCCACTCATTAATTTCGAACACGCACACACCTCCAGCCTTCAGGACATTGTGTGCTTATCCTACCCGTTATGCCATTTCCGTTGCAGACTTGAACTCTTTATGCTCGCACAAGTTGTGAAACTTTCCGCCTAAGTTGTCTGACACAGTTTTCAAAGTTTCGCATTTGCATAAAGCAGCCTCAAATAAAACGTAACAACAACAAAAGCAAGAAAAACACAACAAATCCGAAATAAGAAGTATTATAAGTTTCCATTTCCGTTTACAAATTTTAGCTTGCTTGCTTAGCCTGAACTGGCGCTTGAGCGCTTGAAGTGTGAGTGTTTGAGGAATTCAGAGATTTGCGCAAATTTTGCAGCAAGTCAAAATCAGCCACGCGTCAGTGTGCTTGCTGTTAAAGCCGTCTCGACTTTTAGGTTTACTCTTCACACTTTTTATTTGTATATTTTTACGTTGTATTTGTTTGCACTTCACTTTTGGCTTTTGTTGCCTTGGCCTTGCAGCTGTTTGGGTTTGTTCCGTTTATTTCTCCTTTTCTTAATTTTATTTTGTGTTGATTTTTTGTTCTAACCGGAAATGTTTAGAATTTATTAACACCATAATTTCTAGGTTCATATTTTTTTTTCCTTTTTTTATATATTTCTTTTCAGCGTATTCTTGAATTGTCCTTTCCGCAAGGACAAAGCTGCGAGTTTGGATAATATTTTTCCTTTTTGTATTTTTATTGTACTTTATCTTTATTCGTTTTCACTGCGTTGTCTTATCTTAATTTGTAAATTGCCTTTAGCTAAACACTTTATTAAAATTTATGTCTTTCCGGCGCTGACTAGCGAACCCCACCCTTAATCCTAATGTATTTTTTATGCCTTTTCAATGCGATGACATTTTGTGACATAAATTGAAATTTAAAAGTGGAATTTGTATACATACATATGTACAACATATTATATTGCATATTATATTGCTTAGGCCTGTCTTACTCAAAATGGAATAGAAATAATAAATGTATAATATTTGATTTAAAATTTTGGAATTTTGTTCTCTTTAGGTTTAGGAGTATATGTGACTTTAGTATTTAAGTACTGTAAAAATATCTTTCGAAATTGGCAAATAACCACTAGTCTCTACTCTTGCGAAATGAAATCAGTGTTTTCATACACAATTTCCTTCACAAAAAATTCTGACTTTATATTAAGTTGTGAAACTATTTTCGATTACTCCGAAAATTCGGCGTTACTCCGAAATTTGAAAGTCTTACTTTAAGCCTTTAGTAGATAGGAATGTATATTTTATGATTTTTTAAGTCTAAGGTATATTTTTGATTACTCCGAAAATTTGAAGTTACTCCGAAATCTTAAAATCCCTTTGTAAGCTTTTTGTAAATAGCTGAGTAAAATATTGTGACTTTAATTGAAATTTCAGGTATATTTTAGATAACTCCGAAAATTTGGACTTACTCCGCACTTTTAAAATCGTAGGATTTTAAAATCTTACTGAAAACATTGTTGCAGCTTTGAAGAGAAAACTTTTATTCACCTTTTATAAAATACAATCCTCTACAATATCGCTGAGCTTTATAATGAATTGATAGCTGGGAAAACATTTTCATCGTTGCGAAGAATTTGGAGGAACAATGAAATTGATAAGTCCAATATTAGTTTGAAAGCTGACTTAATCAAATTACTTTAATTCGGAATGACCTTTTATTACAAACCGCCAAATTCGGAGTAATAATATTTTAAGTAACTTTTGCGTATCTCGCGTAAGCGGTGTCTATGCCAATAAAGAAGAAAAAGAAGAAGTATCTTTGTGGGTATTTCATCATTTAACAACTATTTAAAAATTTTTTTGCTCTGAAATTAGTAAAGATATCTGTTGTTATTGTGTTATTTCAACAGTTAGCAACTATTTTCAAAATTTTTTCTTTACACTGACTCCGAAATTTTAGAGTTGCTGTGAAATTGGTAAAGTTATCTTTTGAGTACGTACAAGTCATTATATAGCAACTATTTTTTTCTGTTAGACGGACTCCGAAAATTCGGAGTAGCTTTCAAATTAGTAAAGTTGACGTCTAAGTAAATACGAGTCATTAATAGCCACTATCGTGTACAATTAGGCTGAGTCCTGAAATTCGGAGTTACTCCGAAAATAATACCGTAGCTTTATAAGAACGTATATGTCATCGTAAGACAATTTTTTATAAGAAATTTCAAGATTAAATTTTAATATCATCATAAAATCAAAACTTATTATTAATTCAAGTGCCAACTGATAATAATAATAATTAATAATATCAGTTTAAATTGATAATTCGAAAAAAAATAGAAACCGTTAGGCGGAGGACGTTTCCGGAATTCTGAATGTGTCCATTAACCAATTTTAAAGAGTACGAATCGAAAAAAACCTTCGTTTTTTGTCTCATCCTAATGTATACATATGTCTATTTGTCATTTGAAATAAATGTGGATAATTTCAAGGAGGTTTTCTCTTATGAAATATAGCAAGCGTATTTATCTAAATTCTTATATTAAATTTTATATTAGGGTGACTCTATAAAATAAACATATTTCATATAAATCATATTATTTTATTTCCAATTTTCTCTCTTTAACCTCTCGATAGCACATGCTTGGCTAATGATTTCACTAAGTTCCCAACCGATCAAGTCGTAGAAATATTGAAGTATAAACACGATTTCTCGAAAAGAACAAAGGAAATTATCAAGAAAATATTATCAGTTTCCGTTGTGGTCATAACAATAAAAAAAAACTCGCAGTAGATTAGATGAGAGTATACAACAACACCTTAAAGTTTATAAGGGCACTTTTAAATATTTGTCAAATAACATGCAATAAAAGCGATGCACTTACCACCTTCCGGTTCTGAGTCATCTATATATATCATGTTGTTGTTGCCTTTGTCGGGGTTATTGTCACGCAAGCGGGTACCTATTTTGACGGCTTATCTGAAGACTGTTACACTAAAATATTTTTTTATACTTTTTTCCACAAAGATCAGATCTTAGCGTAGCTTAGCAGGAACTTGCACTTCCAGTACACTCACGGGGAACCAAAATACTAATTTTTGTTGTTTTATTCACCGATAAGCTGTTGAGCAATCACTTGCTTATCACTGCTCACCTGCTTCCACCAACGCTTTCCCAAACTTCAATTTGTTTTCTTGCGATTTTTAAGCGTTATAATTCAATTGATTTCTGCTAAATTTCGCTACACACACTTTTATTTGATTTTTTTAAATTTCACGTATTTGCAGTGAAGGTCGTTTTGTTGTTGTTTTTTACGCTCTTTATTACTATGATTTATTTTTGATTTGTGTTTGTATTAAAATTAGTACACAACTGGTGTGTTATCTTAAACACATGTGTATGTGTTTGATTGTGTGTGTGTGTGTGTTTTTGTTGTAGGTGCTGACAGCGGCTTGGCGGCGACAAGGGTGCTCAGCTGTTTGTTGTATCAATTGTCGGTGCTTTGACGCAGCAGGAATTGCGTTGTTGAAATGAAGTGTCGATCTTTTGTTGTTGTTTATTGCTTTTGTTTTTTAATATAAAATCGTTTTAACTAATATACACAAATATTTATATGCACGGTTTATTTTTGCATATTTTGCTGTGTGCGCTTAATTAATAAATTCATGTTTCACACTGCGAAAATCGACTGCGATCTAAAA
>NW_017537523.1:1351333-1352842 GCF_001853355.1 Bactrocera latifrons | reverse complement strand
TTGTATTTTTTTTAGTTTTCGAATAAAATAAATAATAGCATAAAATAATTAATTTTATTTTACTTTTTGATTAAGAAACATTTGTGTTTTTTGTTTTTATTTTTGTAATTTTTAAAAACGTATATTTATTTATTTGTTGTACTTTTATTTTAAACTTTAAGTTTATATTTAATTTGTGTTTTTCATATTTTATTTTGAATAAGCTATACAATATTTTTTGTTTTTGTAATTAAAAAGTCCAGTATTTTTGTTGTTTTAATTCGAAATTATATAGTTTAGTGAGTTTTAATTTATTATTTGTTTAGGGTTCTTCAGTTTGGTTTATTTTTTTGCTTTATTTTTTTGCTTTATTTTTTTGCTTTATTTTTTGGAGCAATCATTTTTAATAAATCTTAAACTTTACTATTTTTTAATTTTGTTAAATTGCTTATTTAGTGAGTTTTTAAATTTTTTTTACTACGCTTTAATTTGTTTAATTTTATTTTTAGTTTTTAATTTTCTGTTTTAGGTTTTTATTTCATTGTGTACTTTTAATTTTTTTTCCAGTTTTTTGATTTAATTAACTTTTTTAGTTTAGTTTTATCATTTTTTTTCTTATTTTTATTTTGTTTTCAAAATGTTTTATTTAGTAATTTTTGCAATTTTTTTTTGTTTCGTTTTTGTGTAATTTTTAATTTTAGTTTTTTTTTATTAATTCAAAAACTTTTAGTATACTAAAAATGACATAAATTATTTTATGTTTGGATTATCTGTTTCAAGTTTCAATTTTATTCTGTATTTTGAATATATTTTTGCTTTTAATTAAATTTTTTTTTAAATTTTATTTTAATATAATAATATTTTTTATTTATTTAAAAATATTTCTTTTTAATTTTTGGTGTTTTATGTATAAAATATTTTTGTATATTTAAATAATTAGAATTTTGTGCTTTAAAGATTTTCCAGTTTCTTTTTGCGAACGATTTTATGTGCTATATTTATGTTCTCTGCGTTTGCATTTGTTTCGTTATTTTCTTCGACATTAAATACAACAAAATAGATGTATTTTGGTTTGGTTAAATAATACTCTCAAAATTTCAAAATTCTGCTAAAAGAAGCAATTAATAATTTTTGGGAAATTTTCCATTATTTCATAAAAGCAATAAGAGTAGTAAATTCACTCTTTTGCACTTAGTTAGTGTATAAAAAGGGAGTCCGTATAATCGGAATGCTGAGAAGTTTACTGGAGTTACATAATTTGACAATTTACTTGCAAATGCTTTTTCAGCTCAATTTATTCTACACATGATCACTAGATTCTTTTGACGAATTCGTTTTTAACTGTCACTCCGAAAACATTAAAATAGGGAAAAGTACTAAAACATTTAGGTATCACAGAATTTTTAATTTTTGTATATGAAAAATTAAGCTTTAGTTATATTATATTGATGGATTTTACTTAAGAATCAATTTTAATGAGTTTAACATAATTTTTTTTAAGTTGTTCTAATTAAAAAGATCGATATAAAT
>NW_017537523.1:1326335-1349503 GCF_001853355.1 Bactrocera latifrons | reverse complement strand
ATTTTAATTTATTTATTTTCACTTTTTCGTAACTATTGAAAAATTTATCTTCACGCTTTTATCTAAAATTACGCACTCCACATGTTTCATTTATTTCTTTTTTATAAACATTTTAAGACATTTATTTCGAAACACGAAATCACTTTAATTTCGAGCTATTTACACGCTGAATTCGTATCTTTCCATTAATTTTTATGCTCGGTGCATTGTAGCGTATATTTATAGAATACAAAAAACACATTGCATTTTTTCACTTTTCATTTGCACTGCACTAGATTTGTGCTTAGAACTCTTTCAAACACGATATTCTTGCTCCAAACGACGAAAAAAACGTAATTTTCCAATATATTACTTCATCAGCTGCCACTCCGCCACTCGGTACTAACGCGCGTAGAAAAATTAGCACTTCTTCGCAAAAATTAAACACAAAGAATACGAATTGGATTTATCGCGTGCTTTTCTGCTTTTCTTTGTTTAGTTGCCGCGCCAGTTCGCTGGCTAGCTTCGGCACAAATAGCGTGTTTTGTGTGCTATTTCGGCGCTGGGAGTGAGTGAGCGCGCTTGCTGGCCGCCAACAGCTGAGCGCCGAACACTGAGCACCGTTGAGCGCTTTTCTGATAGGCGAGACAGGCATTTCACACACGTAAAGTCTCCGCAGCGCCGCCGGCACTGGCGGCAGCATTACTCCCAAATCGAATCAAACACGCTCGCTGCCGCAAGCACCCACTCTCCCGGCCGCTGACTGGCACTTTCTTTGCTTTTGTTGTTTGTTGCTGGCGCACTCGTTTGCCATCACCACCAGTGTTATTGTTGTCGTTGTGTTGTGTGCTTTTCTTAATGCCTTTGCGTTTGTTTGTGAGTTTTCACGGCGCGTCATCGCGTTGGCTGTTCGCTGAGCTGTTGGCTGTTGATTGCTAACTGTCGCTTTTGGTAGTTGCTTGCTGTGCTTTACTGTGCGCCTGTTCGTCTTAGCCACGGCCAACGACACATGCTTGCGCTGGCTTGTTGGCTCAAATGTTTGTTGTTGCTCGTCGGTCTGTCAACTGCCGCCTGGGCGGTGGTAGTGGCGGCGGTGGCGAGCAGCTAGCGTTAGCGCTAAAAATATACAAAAAACGGTTAGACAAAGCGTCAGCATATGTGAGCAGGCATCACCATTTGTTTGATTTTATGCGAGTAATGTGGCTGGTGTTTTGATGCACATACACACACGTACATGGGTGCGCTTCAAAAATATATCAAAATATGGTCTTTAGGAGTATTTTGGCGTGTGTTTTTTAATGTTGTTGTGCGGGGAAATGAGCGATTGCAGTGCGAAGCATGCTGAACCAATAAGTTTGTATAAATTTAGTATACAAACTACCAAATGCGTTGAAATGTGAAAAATGTTGAAACTAAGAACAAAACAATCATAAAGTTCTAATAGAAATCAACATAGAATATTGTGCAATTTTTTTGATGTTTTTAAATTTTTATACGAAGCTTGTTGGTTAGAAGCACGCCTAGTTTTATTATATACGAAATTTTATTACGAAAATTGTTTGGATAACGTGTTACGCGCGCTTCGCTCAACTTATGGTCAACATAATCGGCCTGCTGAGCGTACTACTCGGAACACCATCACTCAACTTGAGACCAGCATTCATTATTGGATAATATTCGACCGAATAGAACACGTTCAGCACGCAGTGAAGAAAATATAGCAGCCGTAGGTGAGAGTATACACGACGGCAATGGAGAGCCGACCGCTGTCGCGCCATGATAACCGACTATTTGATGCCAGAAATTGTAGCTTGCAATCTCGGTGATATTTGGTTTCAACAAGTCGGCACTACTTCCCACACATGGCATCAATCAATGGTTTTGTTGAGAGAACACTTCGGTCAGCAGATAATTTCACGTTTTGGGCCGTTCGATTGACCACCAAGATAGAGTGATATCACACCGTTACACTTTTTCCTATATGGATATATAAAGTATAAGGTCTATTCGAACAATAACGCTTCGATTCAGGCCTTGAAACAAAACATGATGTGTAGCATTTGCCAGTTACCAGTCGAAATTTTTGAATGAGTCGTCGAAAATTGGACTTAACGGTTGCACCATCTGAAACACAGCTAACATTTGGAAGAGAGAATCTTCAAAAAATAAATACAAAAGAATGCTCTTTCGAATGATAATAAACCTCCTTTAAATTTGAAGTTTACGTGTTTTTTTTTAATAAAAAGGGTACCTTGAAATGGATAACCCTTTAATAGGTTAGGTAAAGTTTGATGGCTGATCCAAAGATCGCATTTGCACTACTAATTGCGCTACTTTGTGAGCATAAGAATATAACTCCTGTGAATTGAACTTATGAATCTTCAAAGCGCTTTGTTGCCGATAAAGATTTGCTCTAAGGTTTAATTTCGATTACCACTATTTTATATCTGAATATTTGACTTCCAAAGTGTTCAATATTTCGCAAATGCGGGATATCTGTTCTTTTTTTAAATAAAATTTGCTGTAGCTGGCATCCGGTAAAATTCTCAATATTACAGCATGGACGCCGATAGGGCCATAACCTGTTAGAGCCCCCATAACTAGGTAGAGGCTAGTCTTATTATTGTTGACAACGTGCTCATTGAACTGTTTACGAGCGATCTTTGGCCAAAAAGATCTTGCGACAGTGCATGAACCGATGGTAGTCCATCTGCGTATATCCAGTAATAGAACATACAAGGAGAGAGGCACACCGACCTTTTTCCATTCTATAATAACGAGGCTAAGGTACTCTACCTTACCAGCTCACCAGCTTTACCCTACGATTTCACTACCTGACCTAATGACACTGACCTATTAGCACTCTTACTAAAGTTCTATTGTCATTCACTTTGAATTTGAATAGTCGGCATGTGCGGCTCATATTCCATGCATGTCACGTTTACTTGCTTGTTGAGAAAGTTGGAGATTGTCTGCACCGAAATTAGACTAAATCTATAATATCTATGTATGATTGCTGAATAAATATCTTTCAGTAGCTAGAGGAATATAAGTTCTCTCTTTGCCGGAGTCTAATTGTAGAGTAGTGCCTGCCGCTGCATAGCTGCCAGCAAAACCACCATGCCCTGGAACCCTTTGAAGGTTTATCGTGTAATATGTTGTTAGATCCGTTAAAAGCTCATGCCATTCTTTCACTATCGTTGGTGTACCGCTAAAAGATTTTAATGATTTCAAAGCCGATTGGCCATCTGTAAATATAAGTGTATGTATACATATATATATTTTGTTGTGAGCATGTTTTTTGTTAGAACAAGAAGGCTTGCTTTCCATCTGGTAGACGAAGGGCGATTCTGGTATCTAGTTTTGCTGAAAAGACATCACCCCCACTCGGTTATCTAGTTTGAACCCATCTGTAAATTTACCTATAACTGCATCTCTGTCCATCTTACTCCTTTCCCACTCTTCTGTCGAAGTGAAGGCAATATTGGGGACCGAACTTAAATGGAATTCCGTAGCATTTCGAAATTTGGTATTGGGTATAAATGAGATATTACTAAGAATCACGGTTGCTTCTTATTGCAGGTGACTAATAGGGAGGATTACTTCTAGTCTTCTTTATATAAAGAAGATATCAGCAAATCTTGTAGTTAATGTATACGCTTTACAGGGGGCTTACTTATCGGGAATAGTGCTACTACGCTCATATTGCATTGAGAAACGAGTTGGGTCTACGTTGTCTTGAGTTATGTTCCAGGACCTATAAACCTGGTCAACAACAAGCTGGGCGACTTCTATATTTTTATCTATGTCTCAAATTCTGGACTTAGCTAAGTTCCTCTTGCCAGAATTTTGGAGTTTTTCTTACTGGACATTGTCCAATAGGCCTGCATGCGGTAATACCGCAAATTTTGTCGAACACGTACTGTCAAAGTTGTATAGAGGAAGAAGAGATGGAAACATCCAAGCACTTTATGCACCATTGTCCAGCTTTTCCAAACCAGTTTTCAAATATATCGGCAGTTATTTCCTCAGTGAACTTGACAAAATATGGATATCAAACAGTTGGCACGAATTTTTTTTGTGCAGGGCTTAAAGAGCTTTGTCGATGTGTTCTCAGCTGTTTAAGTGGGATCTGGTTTGGATGTACTTTTTAACCTAAGTTAAGCAAATGTAGGTATGAGATCTCATAGTCTTATTAGCACTAGGGACGTCTTCTCATTGTCTGGTTAGTAGCCATCTGTCAGTTAAGTTGTGCTTGAAAAAAGGTTCTATACCGAAATAAGGTTTACTGGTTAAGTTAGCCAGAACTTAACGCAGAGATGCCTGCTAACCAGACATTGAGAAAACGGCCTTGTGCCTTGAAGATCGCTCTTAAGCAATTGATGCTTTGATTTCGTATTCAGAAAATTTACTAGTGAATTTTCAAAAGTAATTGATAAAATTTATAAGTTATATATTCTCTTTGCATTTGATATTAGTAGTTGTATTAAAACCGGAGCTTGGTTCAGGTTAGCAGCGATAAAATATCATTTTTAGAAATTTTTTAACAAATATTTTTCCAAGATTATTTAAAGGCCATCAGGGCCTCATAATTACAGGTTGCTAATAAATTTGCAAAAATTGAAGCAATAATAGTAATTTACAACTATGTGATAGCATGCGATGATAACAATATGATAATGAAGAAGATACACTGGCAGTAACAGTAAAAATACTGATAAACGAATCAAATAATGCTATAAAAATAATCAAATGACTTTTTGCAAAGAATTTCAAAATTAGCGGCAAAAAGCAATTTTCAACCGCATATGTGAGTAATCACACACACACATATATATGTTTATATAACACATATCAGCAAGATAAATTCTGACAAGCAAAGATAGGGCAAATAAAGCACACTCTAAAGGAGAAAGAGAGAAAAGGCGTGTGAATACACATACCCAAGCGATGATTGGCAATTACTCACTCATTATAAACCGTTACATGTGCGTAAATGCAATATATAGTATATGGTAAGCAGCGTTCTCCCACTCAATTAAAATATTTTCACCTGCTGCCTACGTATTCATGACCGTTTATCGCTTGCCATCGCACAGGTAATGACGTTTCACTTAACTACGCTTATCGCACTAATTACTCACAATTATATATAGATTTGTTGTATATATGTATGCATATAAATGTGTTTATATAAAGTAGTTATTGAGCGCATTTAGCTGAGCTAGATTTATCTGACTTATCAACAGTACTCAAAAATCGTTTAAATATGTGTATATGTTATGCCTCTTTATATGTATGTATGCTCGTATGTGTAACATGTCTATTTGTCCATTACTTTATATACATATGATTATTATACACATATGAAATATACATATATTAGGTGGGTGGTGATTTTGAGGGTCGTTTTATTACCTTCAATTTGCTGATAAGCAATAAATTTGATCAAAAACATATTTATAATTAATCATTAGTTGAAGTTTGGTTTCAGATAACGGGCGTATATGTATATACCAATATATGTATACAATAATATGGAATATTACTGCCAGTTTTGATATTGTGGGGTAATGACATAATCTTCTGCAACGATTTGTTTAATAAAGCAGGCAATACACTTAGAGAAATCATAAGGCTTTCACAAATATTAGGAAAATTAAAAAAAAAAAAAAAAATATTTTGTGTTTACCATTTGAGCTAAGTCAATATTTATCAGTAAAACTAAATTTGGAGTTATTACGAAAAGCTCCTAAAATCTAAAATGTACAAAATTTAATTACCAATGTAATATTATACATATATAATGAATATTTAGCGAAAAAATAAAATTCGGAGTTACTGCGAAACATATCGAAAATGTAGAAAGATACCCAAAATCGGTTTGTTATAATGGCATAACCATTTACAACTATATTTTAGCAGTAAAACTGAATTCGGAGTTATTCCGAAAAACTCCGAAAATTCAAATATCTTAAATTAAGTTTTTATAAAAATATAAGAAACAATAATCGTTATTACTTCGAATAACTCCGAAAATGTTGATGTACTCGCAAAATCAATTTGTTAATAAAAAATTTTTTCAACTATGTACATACATGTTTTATAGAACTGTTAAAAAATTTGGGTAATCTGTGACTTTTTCAAATAACGGTGAATAATGAAGTATTGAAATGTGCGAAAATACTTTGTTAAAGTCAATTAATTTTATGAATACTACATATGTTTATTTTATGTAATTTTAGTAAAAGAACATCATAATATTTTCATTAATTATCGGCTCACTTATAAATTATAGCTAATGCTAGACAGAAAAGAGAGCGGCCGAAGTTCGTGAGTACGAAGAGCTTGACAAGCTGGCTGGCAGGGGTAAGCTACAAAATTCTACGAAAAGTTGCGGCGACTAACAGAAGGTCTCAAGACCCTAACATACTGATCTAGAACCCCCAGAGGTGATCTAGTGACTAATGCCCAGAGCATACTGAAATTATGGGGGACCACCTCTTCAGCCTGCTGAATAGCAATGAATGCATTACACCAGAAGATGGTGCACCCGATTTTCCAATCGATGACGATGGAACGGACTTTCAATTGCCCGACCATGAAGAAGTTGTAATAGTAATTACCCATCTGAAGAACAATAAAGCGACGGAGGCCGATAGATTGCCAGCTTCAAATGCAGAAGAACTGATAACGAGCATGCATCAGTTTCTTTGTAGGATATGGTCCAACGATTGGAATTTAAGTGTGTTCTGCCTAATCGGAAAAAAAGGATACCGTACAATCTGCGCTAACTACCTTGGGAAAAGCATCCTCATCATCTCATATAGGGTTCTATCGAGCCACTATGAGAAAGAGTAGAGTTCACTGTCAACAAACTGGTTGGACCTGATCAGATACAATACAACTGCAACCATAAGTCCTTATATTTTCCATTATCGGATTAGGAGCAAATATTTTTGAAGTCCTGCAATCAAACCTAACATATTGGTGTTCCTTAAAACTTGACTTTAAATTCTAAATGCAGAAATTTGAAGTAAAGTCCAAAATCAGTTTCACCACCACAAAC
Source organism: Bactrocera latifrons (assembly GCF_001853355.1). Lineage (NCBI taxonomy): Eukaryota > Metazoa > Arthropoda > Insecta > Diptera > Tephritidae > Bactrocera > Bactrocera latifrons. Next base: position 1,342,455 of record NW_017537523.1, on the reverse strand, counting down.
AAAATCTAAAATCTGCTCCATTAAAAATCTGAAAGCATTTGCGTTTAAAACTTTCTGAAAATTCCATACAAGCTTTTAATTAATTTAGCTTAAAGCCAACCCATTAACGAATAATTATTTTATTTAATCCGGCGCAAAAATCACGCCCCTCAACAGTTTAGCGTCATGACCTTTTTCCTTTTCGCCAACTTTTTTCGTTTATTTATTTGCCACTTCATGCGAATGGCGAGTGGAAAAAAGCGAAATGATAAAAAGTAGCAAAATATATATTTACACAACCTTCGTCAGGAAATTTAAAAATGCCAACAACTACAACAACGTACGCCATTAAGCTTACACGAAATGTTGCTTTGGGGAACTGGCGGCATTCATATTTATTAATTCCGAAAAATGCGTGAAATGAAAGTGCAAAAAAGTATGCGCAGAAAAAGTAGCGAACATTTCAATGAGTGAGCGAAGGCGTAAATGCGTGTGAAATATCAAAATGTGATGCCTATTTTCCCAAATGACCGAATTGTTGTGGTTCAGTGTGGTGCTGCAAAGCAACAAAAAAAAAAAAAAAATGATTTTTCTTCCTTCAACATTGTGCCCCTTGACACTTGGAGTTTGTTTTTCCACTTGAAAGCTTAGAAAACATTAGCAGCGGGTGCATGTGTAAGTGGGATGGATCTGCTCCATAGGCGGTTGAACTTGAATTTCTGTTCACAAATGTCTTTATGCGGCATTGCATTTTAAATTTGCTTACTATTACTTTAAAAGTTTTGAAAATTTTTTTGTCTTAAATTTGTGTTGCAGGACAGATAGAAATTTAATTAGTTATAAAAAAGGCAATTTTATGGTTTGAAGGTTGGTTGACAACTCCAAACATTCGAAGTCGCTCCGAAATTTTCATTTCAATTCAAAAAAGTTACAAATTTTTAGCAAGACAAGCAACCATTTATTTCCTATTAAAGAGTTTTTGATATATTGAAGAATTTTTGAGAACTCCGAACTTTCGGACTAACTCCGAAATTTAATTCTGTACTCAAAAATATTATAAACTTTTAGAAATCTGATGTATTAAACAATTTTTGACAACTTTGAATATTCGGAGTAACTCCGAAATTTACCTTATTTACTTAAAAATTAATAAACTGTTAGACCCTAAAAAATTTATATTTACCGTTTAGAAGTAATTATTTTTTGTATACCACATGTTTTTTGTATACTCCGAATTTTTAAAATTACTGCCAAATATACTACTAATCCCTTATAAGTTTTTCATACTTTGAATTAATGTGCTACTCCTTTTCGAGAAGAACAACAAATGTTGCTTTTTGAAAAGTGGAACAACTACTATATTTTTGATTTAATTAATTAAAATATTTGTAATTGTTTTAGCGCATGATATAAACATATATATATATTGAAATATTCGGAGTGACTCCGAAAAGAAATTGTAAGCGTAAAAATTAAAGCAGCTCATAGCTGGCTATGCGGTGTAAAAAAATTGTTGTTTGGTTTAGTACTACTCTGAAAAACAGTAAAACTACCAAGATAATACTCCGAAGAAAGTGGTTATATCTTCTGGCATTTTATTTCACTTAATTTTTTTTCATTTATTTGTGTATAAAGACTTTTGTAGCGCTTTCATTTATCAATCGTACAATAGACTAACTTTTTGCAAAACCCTTAAAAAACTTTGAAGGCAAAGAAGGTGGTATAAAACACCAACTTTTTCCAATATCATATATAATTCGCTCTGTAAAACCGGTACTTATTTTTACAACATTTGCATATTTTAAATTCATTGCTCTTACTGAGCACTTTCTACTATTTACGCCACACTTTTTCGTCTTTCAAGGTTTCGTCCTTTTTTCCTCCAGTTTTTAGTCGATCTATTTTATCTCGCTTAATGCTTTTTCGTAAGCTTGACATGTTTGACTGCAATACGACAACTCAATAACGAATTTATTTGCAGCACATTTGCAAAGTCACTCCCTACGCTTTCGTATTGTTTTTTGTTGTTTTTATTGTGCAACCGTTCGAGAAAGCCATTGCCCAGGACAGCTTATTGAAGTGTTGGTGCGATTTGAATAGGTGCAAGCTGGAAGAAATGCACCAAAAAACGTGCTTGCAAACAATAAATCGCCGGGTAAGTGCAGTGTTCACAGGCGGACTGCAGACAATGTTGCATTGCAGCAACAATAAAAACGTCGTTTGTGTTCGTACGTTTTTTTGTGTGCTGAAGCAAAAGGTGGCAATAAATGGTGCCGAAGTAAAATGTTTGTAAATTTTTGTTAAGAAATGTTGGTTTTGCAATTTTTTAATATGTTAAAGAATATCTAAATAGTTTTTTTACTAGTCATTTACAGGCAATCTTAACTTTTACGGAAACCAAAGTTTTTTGATTTTAGTCGGCTAAAGTTAAAATTTACTTTTGTATAAAAAATATTCTGGGTAGCTATTCTGCTCGGTTTTCGTATTCTGTGAAATATTCGGAATAACTCCGAAAAAATATGTTATGTTTAGAAATAACCGGATTTGGTCCCTAGGTATTTGCAGGCAATTTAAAATTTTTTGGAAACGTTTGTTTTTGTTTTTTTAGTTGACCAAAAATAAATTTAACTTTGTTAATATTTAAAGCATCTATTATGTTAATGTTTGATATTGTAACAATTTTCGGACTTATTCGGAGTAACCCCGAAAAAATTATTTATGCTTACAAGCTACCGGTGCTCGTTGCTGGGTGCGTACAATAAATTTCAACCCAACATAACCCGTTCTATGAAAAGGAGAAACGAAAAAATATTTCATTGATACTTAGGTACATATGTACATATGTATGTATGTATGTATGTAGCTGTTAGAAATGGCATGTTTTTCGAAATCCACTAATGCCACATCTTTTATTTTTACAGCATTATATCTTTGGGGGCTTACAAATCACTAGAGAATTGCACATTTAAATTTTTATCGGTTGTAAGTGGCCATCCCACAAATTTTATTTGTCTTTTCGTGATGACAGATAAATATATATTTTTTATCGTTTGTAAGTTGTTATAGTACACCTTTTAGTCACCTTTTCGTTGTTTAAAAATTTTCGGAGTAATTCGGAGTAACTCCGAAAATTTAAATTTTGTTGAAAAGTTCAAGTGTATATTTAATAAGGATCTTAGTATTTATATAATAAGGGGCCGTTTGATATGACACACGCGCCCAAACAAAATACTACGTTAACCGATTTCTTCAACTTTGAAAGTACTGATATTTATTCAAACCCCCTGTTACTAACTTTTTCGCTTAAAACCGCGTGCTGCAAATGAAGACAACTACTTGAATGTATGTAAATAAGTGCATGCACAGCTACCGTACAGAGCATATGATTGTCGATTTATCTGTGTGTGTGTGTGTGTTGCACGGTATCTTTGCGCATTTAACGCCACTCAATAGTGCACGAGAACGCAAAGGAATCAATCACCTGGAAAATTCTTTGCAAAGCACAGCCGAAAAAGTTTTACCGTTACTAACTTGCAACACTAAAACACTACGTTTCCTCTTTCCTCGCATTACTGTGTTGCAATAAACTAACTTGTTGTTGTTGCTTTATATAACACATTTGTTTACTGGGTGATTTTGTGCATACGCCAATTGCAACTGTGCGACGCTGGGACTGGCTGTGGCACGTTTTGCATGCATACATACATACAAACAAACATATATACATATATAAAGACAGACATATCAACAAATATGCACCTCGTGGCATCGTTTGTAGAGCAGTGCTCGTGAAATGCACCAATGCAGCGTGTTCATCGATGTGCAAAGTGAAATAGAGAGGCACAGAGAAACATGTGTGTTGGTATGAGATATGTACATATGTGTGTGTAAATGGCTGCTTTTTTTTTACTTTTTTGTTGTTCTTGTGGGTGAAAGTGCGCGAAATTGCACTCAATTGCACATTTCCTATTTTTTTGTGTGCGAAAATTTTATTGTGTTTCTAAAATTTTCACACGTCTGACTCGGCGACTTAATAAACGAGCTTATTTGTGCTTTATTTTGGCTTCAGAAGGATATTCTTCAGAGCTGCTATTTAAGCAAACTGTTATTTGTTTATTTATTGTTGTTGTATTTATTAATATTGTATAATAATTAAAGGGCCGCTGTAACTTATTTGCAGTGATTTCGAAAAGTTTCCACTCTCATCTGTAAAATATAGCATTTGGCGAAATGAATATCCTACCTTTAAAAGGCGTGTGTATAAATTAGTTTATGATTTTGTTAGTTAGTTTGTGATTTATAGCATTTTGAGCGAAACCAATTTTATGAAAAAATTGATAAAAAAAATTTCACGTGCTGATAAACTATTGCTTTTTGAGGAGGAAAAATATAGTTGAAGCAAAAACTTGACTTAACGACCCAGGTAAATAAACCATCAATGATCGGTATGATAAGCGAGTGACGCCCAAAAGAAGCTGTTATTCACAAAAAGATCAAAAAAGTCCACAAAATAATAATGACCGTAAAGCGAAGATAGCAGACACTCTAAAGATATCAACTGAAAGTGTACATCATATCATTCACGAATATTTGGGTATGAGAAAAGCTCTTTCCATAGTGGGAGCCGCGAGAGCTCACTTTTGACCAAAAAAAAAAAAAAAAACAACGGCGAGTTGATGATTATGAGTGGAGTTTGAAGATATTTAAGCGATATATTCTTTTGGGTATATGACTATGCATGAAATATGGCTCCATCATTTTGCTTCGAAGTGCAATTGACAGTCAACCGGCTGGCCAGGTTATAGCGTCAGTATTTGGGAATGCGCACGGAATAATTTTTATTGACTAGCTTGGTAAAAGAAGGAAAATCAATAGCTACAATTACATAACGTTATTTGTCTGTTTGAAGGACGAATTTGAAAAGAAGGAAAGTGCTGCCTTACACATGCATGAACCGTGTCACAAGTCAGTGAAAACGATGGCAAAAATCTATAAATTGGTCTTCGAAATTCTTGCGCATACGCCGTATTCTCGATATCTGGCCTCTAGTGACTATTTCCTGTTCTCAAATCTCAAAGGAAATTTGCTGGAAAGGAATTTTTATCGTATGAAGAGATGATCGCTGAAACTGATACTTTAAAATTTGTATTAAAAAGTTGAAGAGACTCAGTAGTCAGTATATGTGTATATTCCCTTTGAAGGAAACTAAGTTGAGAAAAAAAAACGAATTTTGCTAAAACTTTTTTTTTTACTATAGTGGGCCGGTCACTTTTTAATTGATTGAATATATATACTATATATATATATTATATTTACTATGACTTAGTACTCCACGGCCTTCATTCGCCCTTCTCTTCATTTGGACTCCTTCTGTCACACGAGCGTTCAACTGATTTACCAGTTTGTACACACCTGTCTCCAAGCGACCGGTCTATTGTCAATAACTTTGTTGGTAAAAAAACTTTCCTCAAAAAAAGTTTGTGAAAACCAACTGCTCCAGTCTTTTTTTTTGTAATCAGGAGCAGAGTTTCTAGTGGTATTATGAAATTATTTACCTTCTGAATGCCAACAAGATAACAAAATAATTGTTGGTTACTAGACATGGCACGTGTGTTTTCTTAGTCGTGTGGTTTTCAATGAGATAATTATTTTTCCGGAGTCGGGTGTTTTGCCACTCAGTTTCGATCGTCATATGAAAACTGAACAGGCTTATTCCAGTAAAAGCGCGTCAACACGAGATTTTCACAAGAAAATTTTTCCTGCGATGAAGCTCACAACTCTCAGCTCGTTACATTCTCAATTGGCTGTTTGATAAGCTTTATAGGGAGAAGAAATAAATTGTTCATATTTCTTCAAAGATGTACATGGCTATAATGTAACAGTCAATGGGGTGATTGAATTAAAAGATGTTGATGTGAAGGGCTTTTGGTTCCAACAAGATGGCACTACTTGCCATAAAGCCGATGAAACAACCAAGTTATTGAAGGAAACTTTTGGTGAGCGCACTATCTATCGTCGTCGCTTTCAATAACTTGCGATTTAGCACCGCTGTAAAATTTTTTGAGGTTATGTGAAGTCACTTTTCTATGCAGATAACGCCAAGCATGAACAAATTTGTGAATCAATGTCTGTAATATAGAGTTGTTAGAAATGGTTTTTATTTAGAAATTTGCTGCCTTTGATGCCGCAGCTTTCTGTTTTATATACTATCATACTTTTGGGAGTTTAGATAATTAAATATTAAAATTTATAACTATCATAAATGCTTGTTGTACGCTTTGTGTTCCTCTTTTTGGACTTAAATTTTTTTCGGAGTAATTCGGAGTCACTCCGAAAATCTGTTTTTAAGTTCTGTACAATATAAAAACAATTTATGTATGCTAGTATATAATAAGTAACCGTTGGAGTTGGCCTTCACTTCGAAATCCAAACCTTTGAAAGCCCTTTACGCAGCTGTGAAAGTACATACTCACCATTAACTAACTAATTGTTTCACCACTTTTTATTCATCCTTTTGCATTAAAAAAATGTTCGGAGTGATGTGGATTGACTCCGAAAATTTTATTTTTATAAAGAAAAGTAATGTCTACATTATTCGATTTATAAACCCTAGTTATAAAAAGTAACTGTTGGAATTGCTTTACACTTCGACATACAAAATTTCGGAAACCCATTCCTTAGCTTTGAAAGTACTGGCTGCTATTAAAACCGGCTTTAGTTATTTAATGTGCCACTTTTTAGCAATCGTTTTGCTTTTATACAGCTTTTGGAGTAATTCGGAGTGACTCCGAAAATATTATTTGTATAAAAAAACGATTTGTATTATTAAAACGATTTCTGTACTCTAGTATATAAAAAGTAGTTGTTGGAATAGGCACACACTTCGAAATCCGAAACTTCGGAATTCTATTCTACTTGTACAGGCTAAAATAAGCATCCCTCACAAATTTAATAACATATACATTTTATTTTTAAAACTTGGACGCAACGCGAAAAGTCGTTTAAATTTTTTTAAATCACATTAATATTTAATTTCGCACAAAACCATTTCAAAAGTGATTCATCACAAAAACAACACTAAAATACATTACAACACATAGCTAAAAGCTCACCTACCAGTACGAATCACGAGCAAAATGAAAGAGTATGCATAAATGAAATCACCTGCAAATCGTCAAAATAATTACACAAAAAGTGCTTTGTATGGATAGCAAAATGGCGCAGCGAATAGCCAAGCGGAAATACAAATTTCGCATTTGTGTTGAACAATTTTCAATTATTAATAGATTTTTTTAAATTTTTTTTCCCTTTATGTAAAAGTGCCATGTAACGACGTCATCGGTGAATAGCACAGGAAAATATTTGCGACGCGCCAAAGCGAAGCACAAAACACACAATTTTTGATGAGTGGAAAACAAAATTATATGTATGTATAGTAATATATTATATGTAACAGAGATATATGAAAATATTTAATTTTTATATTTTAGATTTTTGTAGAATTTTGTATAAATATTTTTTTGTTTTTTTTTTTATACCTTTTGCTTTGCGTTTTGTAATTATATACTGGCGTATAAATATTTGTGCGCGGAAAATATGTAAAAATTCACGAAAAGCTTGAAAACGCCTGTTTTGGCGAGCAAATGTTGGCAAAATTTCAAGTTTTTTATTGACATGTGGATTTTTGCAAATATTTTCTTGTTTTCACTGCGCTTTTTTCTTTCGCTGCTCAAATACATAGCTTTAAAAGGCCAAGTGTGCCGCGTTGAGAACATAAATAATGGAGTATAATGTAGCCATTTGTATCAATGAATTTCACTCGGGCGATATTTCGGTTTATTTATGTGAAATAATCACGTTGCTTCACATACATACATTCACAGGTACACATATGCACACATACATGTGGCAAATATTTGTGTGACATGCGCGCGAATTTCCCAGAATTTTGTAATTTTTGCAATTCCCGACATATGATGCGTTTAATGATGGGATTTCTGATTTATTAGAATTTTGGACGATTATTTAAATTAATTTAAAAAAAGTATAAAATAAATTCGATAAGAGAGGAATTTTCGAAAATAGTTTCAAATCGATTTACATACAGGAAATTATGTGTGTGGGCATGTGAAGAGCTCACGACTTCCGGTCCTAGACCAAGTATCCTCTGGGTAGCATTGAGAGAACATCCATTTGCAGGCGAGCTAAAATGAGAAGGCAAACCATGTCTCCCTACGGTTGCGTGCTGGGCTCGGAACCCACCATGTAAATAGACCTACAATAAAAAAGCAAACAGCCTCGGATGAGAGACCCCCTTTTGATGACGACCATGGCAAACGAAAAACCACCAATCAAATCGACGTAAAACACGTCTCGACCTAGCATTGACTGGAACCATCATCTTGTTGCAGCGAAGATTCGAACCTGCTTCTGTGCACAAAATACGTTAAAAAACATAAATTGAAATTATAAAACAGCAAAGAAGATGGAAGGACGGAACCGACCCCAATGCACAGCCGTCACATAGGGTGACGAAACTGTTCCCCTAAAAAGGTGGTGGCAAAACTGGGGAAATATGGCTTTCAATCACTAGGGATTGTAGGTTAGTGGAGGTCGGTAGGAATTTGCGGAAAAAAGTAGAGCTAAGTCTAAGCTAGGCCAAGGCGGTATCGTAAGCACTAGTAGAAGTATCTTTGCTAATTTCATGTGGGTAATAATCGAAAATTTTACGAAAAGATGTGGCGACTAACTGAATGTTTCAAGACCGGAGCATTCTTTTGTAGAATTACCAGAGATGATCTAGTGATTGATGCCCAGAGCATACTAAAATTATGGAGGGAACACTTCTAAAGCCTGCTGAATGACAGTGAAGGTATAATATCAGAAGATAGCGAACCCGATTCCCCAATCGATGACGTTGGAGCAGACGTTCCATTGTCCGACCATGATGAATAGCAATTAATCGACTGATTAGAAGGCGTGGATCGATGCATTGCCGACCGAGCTATTCAAATACGGCAGCGAAGAACTGAGGATGATAATACAAGACAATATAAATTTACTATTCGTTTGTTGGTTAATTTATAAAGGTCAGCTATTGACAGAGCTGTGAGAGTCATTTAATAGAAAAGTATAAGGTAATCCCTTAACAAAATAAAACTATCAAGAAATAAATGAAATACCGCCAGCGATAGCAAATAACTCTTTCCAGGCATGCTCGGAAAATAGCTAGCAAAGTTGTATGTGATTTGTGTCCGGAGTAAAAGTAGAAGTGGAAATATGTGTGCAAACAATTCTTTTTTTTTTTATTATTTCAACAATGCTTTTTTGCGCAATAAAACAATTTTCTTGTATATCACAATTTTTAAATATTTTCCATTACTTCATTCTCGCAATACATTTCTTTACACTTAACCCTTATTGATTTATTCGCATGCAAACATAAAATTTAGTCTCCTTTAATTTTTTACTAGCATAGTCTTTCGCTCAACTGAACAAAAGTCACAAGCTATGGTATGTGCCTGGGTGTTTAAAATTTCAGCTGTTGAAATCCTCCTGGAGAATTATGACTATCAGCCATTCTTTCAGCATTTTTTCATATTTTGCGGAAAAGAATCGCTAAGCTTCCGCATTGCGCGCTGCGGACATTTAAAATATTATCCTTAATCCATGTGAAATTTATGACACTTAAAATTGTCAGTGGTGAGAAAATGGCGAAAAGTGGACATCAAAAAGTGTGTTTGTTTCGATGACCACATAAATAAAGTTGGTCAGTACTATTAGGTCCACAATTTTGATTTTGCCGTTTTTTTTTGTAACTTTAAGGCTTTATTGTATAAAAACGGTCCAAAAGTGTTTTCCCTTATACCCTCAAAAAGCAGTGCTTAATTAACACACGAAATGCTTTATAATTCATTTTTTTGTAAACTAACCAAAATTCCATATTTTTTTAATACCTAATAGAAATCATATAGATGATAATAGTAGAGTAATAGTATTATCTATGTATGTGTCAGCCTCAGTAAAGGGTGGTCCTCAGCCGCACTTTTCTTGGAATTAAAAAAGAAAATCAGAATTTCCCGCAAATGTTGAGAAATCGGCTCAAAAAGTGACATTTTTAGTTGAGAATAAGTTCCAAATGTCCACACACACAAATGTCCAAGGTCGATATAAAACGATTTAATCGATTTAATCGAAATCTCGGCTATAAAGTGATATTTTTTTTTTCATTTCCGTTTAAACTACTCTCTGAGGACCACCACAAATGGAAAAAGAATACAATTTAATAATAGTAGCATGGTTTCCGCCTGGTCTTTCCAACTTAGTGGATATATTACTCTACCTCTGCTTCTCAGAGCTGCAGTGTTTTCAGCCATTCGGACGACATGACCGTAGCCGCTGCCGTTTAAGGCTGAGCTATGACAATGTCGTCAAATGAGTATCTTGTACAGCTCATCGTTCCATCGACTGCGGCATACGTCGTTGCCAATGCGTAAAAGACCATAAATATTTCGTTGAACATTTCTCTTGAAAACCCGTAACGTTGACTCATCAGATGTTGTCATTGTTCAGGAGTCTGCAATATATGGGAGGACGAGGATGATGAGTGACTTTGAGCAGTTGGTTTATGTTTGTAGGAAGATTACTTTACTTCTCAATTGCCTGCTCAGTCCGAAGTAGCAAAAGCTAATTAATTAGGACAAGGTTATCATCAAATAGACAACTTGACTACTTGAGTAAGAAAAATTATTTGAAATTACCAGCTGATAAAAGAGATTCGACATAAACAACCCTGGTTTGGGGATGTAGAGTAGGCTGCACGAGCTGCATCCTGGATAACACTAAATGACCTGCGGCCTCCATGACCTTTAGATCTTTACGGACTTGTGACGCTTTGATTGACCAGTATCATGCTCTGGACAGTTGTATGCACTGGCTTGAACTATCGGGTGGTGGTCTAGTTCCGTCAAGTTAATACCAAGCCTGCTTCCGGCTCGTTAAAATCCTGCAGGCCACGGAGCATCTTTCCCTCTCATCATTATTCAGTTGGTATGGTGCGTGTAAGTTAAAATGAAAACTTACTAGCACTGGGCAGCTTTGAACGTATTGCATCATAGAGGGATAAGTTAATCATTGTCTTGGCCTTGTAACTGAGATAACCTCGGGACAATATAAAGCCACTACCTTTGTTGGAGAAGTATAGCGCCCTGGAATTGGGACTCTTACAATATGAACAATAATGTCGAAAAAAAAGTTATGATAGGATAGGGAAAAGGTAAGGTCGGAACTGACCTCAATGGACAGCCATCACAGAGGGTAACGAAACTGTCCTACTAAAAATGGTGATGGCAAAACTGGGGGAACAAGACCTACCGCCACTTGGGGTGTAAGTTTGTTGAAATCTATAGGATTATGCCGAAAAAAATCAAAAATAGGTTATCTGAAGAGCGAAGTGGGGTCGTAAGCACTAATAGAGTTTACCTCTGGTAAGTTCATGCGGCTCGGGCTCTCCACCGAGTGATGACAGCTAGAAAGCTGAAGTCACTTCATCGGTTTGTCAATTTTCTTATATCGCTACGGGGTCACGAAACAGGAGCTTTAATAGAATTGTAAACCCAAATAGCTTCTGTAGTTTCGAGCGCAAATAGTTCTTTCAGCTGTCTGCTGGCAGTTCACAAGCAATTGCAGATCTTTAAGTGAGCTTGGCAGGCTCTGAATAAATAACTGACTGCTAGTACTTGCACAGTCTCAAGGCTCAAGTAAAACTAAGAAATGTAGATTTTCGCATTCAATAAGTTATTTAAACTAATCTTAGCTCAAGCAGTGTCGAGGCGGTATGGTTAACCTTTTTCTTGGAGAAGAAGGTGGTAAAATCAGCACGACAGCCATTTTTTGTCTGAAAAGAAAGGGTGCGCGTGTATAGTTTATACGGAGGTTATATATTTTAGAGGCTTTATCCTGTGCAATCTCCTTTAGTACAATTTATAATCTCTGTGGAACTTGAGAATATAGTCTGTTAATAGTGGGTGCTAAAGTTTTCCCTCGAACTGATGGATAAACCGAATTAACATAAGATAAAGTCTCTTGTAAGATAAAAGTGAGTTTGTATAATATATCTCTCTTTCATCTCTGGTTTATTACAGCTTCATTATCTTTCTTTAAAAATTTTGAGTTTCAAGAATCAACTGAGTTATTAGAATTGCCAGTTGAACTAAATTAAAAAAAAATTGTTTGGAAACTTCATCGAACCACGTTACGGTGGTCGAACTTCATCTTATTCTTTCTCTATTGGAATAAGCCAGTCTCTTTATGTGAGCTTGCTTGTTCGATTTGCCATTTTAACGGCTTTGTGAAGCCCATACAGCTATTATAGCTAACAGCTTCCAACGCTACATTGGAGACTATCAAGTTAAGGTGATGACTTTCAATACCGATCGGTGCAAATTGTTTTGAAAATTAATATCTATAAATGGTATGCGACAAATAGTGTATCTGCTGAGTGTTTGCAAAGTCTCTTACACGAATTGCTCGTTATTTAACTACATTTCTTTTCATTAAGTAAAACACATGCTCTTTCTCACACTGTATTTTCAACAAGCTTTTCGGGAATTTTTAGCGTAGGTCGTTAAATCGGAAGTGGCCAATCAATTCATACATTAAAACTCACCTAAATAATCTGTTCAACAATGAGATCAATGAAATTGCCGAGCATTTACGCAAGTGATTAATATTTATTTGCGGTTAAAGTAAACTAAACAAATGTGCAAAGAGCGCCAGAGGAGCAGAGAGGCGCCCAATAAAACAGAAAGCAGAAAAAAATAACGAAAATAAATGCATAACGGTAAATACATATATATATGTATATGTGTGTTAGAGTTAGAGAATAAGATTGCCTGAATTTAATTTACGCCTTACTGCCGCGACTACAACAGCAGCAATTCGCGCGGTTAATGCAGCAACAACAAGCTGCAATAACAACAGCGTGGCTACTGCGTTTGTTTGTGGTTTGGCAAGCAAATTGTTGAGCGTGGCGCTCGGTACGCGCGGCAACTTGTAAACAGCTCAATCAGCGGCGCGGGAAAGGCACGCGATGCGAGCGCTGCAGACAATAACAAATTGCCAACGTGGAAAAAATAGACAGATAGCGCGTTGGAAGCAGCGCAAGACCACCGAGCAAAAACAGTGAAAATGTAGAAAATTGGAATGCCCGAAATAAATGCTTTCTAGCGCAGCGCTTGCTAGAGCGCTACAGAGCACGCACAAGACGGCGCGGCGACGCGCGCACCGAGAGTCGAATGCAGCGCGCTGCTACTGCTGCTGAAGCTGCAATAAATTTTGGACTAGAACATTTTAAGAACTAATTTATAGCTAACGTGGTGCGCAAACGACAGACAGATTGAACGCGCGAACAAACGATGAGCTGAAAAAAACGTTGCGGATACGCGGTCGATGCGGCGATTGCAGCTGGAGGAGCCGAAAAACTAAGTGATGCACGGAAAATTTTGTTTGTAATTGCAATTACAATTTGGAGCAAGAATTTAATTGTTCAAAGCGCGGAGCAGACGTAGACGCCAATACGTGCGCACACGTCTGGACATCAACATACGAACGCGCGACGCGGTACGAGGCGGCGGTGTGGGTAGACAATCAGCGCTTTGGCGGCGGCGTGTTGAAAGCAGCGCTTCCGGCTGCAGCTTCGGTTCGACGTTGAAAATGAACACAGCTGCAGTGAGAACCACCGCAAGCCTGGTAACTAGCCAAGCGCCAAATCGTGCGTTATTGTTGACCGACGGCCGACGCGTTGGTTGTCGGTTGTCGCTTGCTTGTTTTAAGCGCGGGCCGAAGGACGAGACAAATTGCAGGCGACACTGAACTTTCACGTGGTTACACTAGGCGCTGGCCAAAACGGTATATTTTGTATATGTTTCAAACCAAAAAAAAAAAAAATATATATATATACGTATGTAGTTGGCAACACTTCGCTCATTGTGGAGCCAATCGCTGCACTTGTGGCGTGTGTGTGGTGGTGGCGCCATTAAAACTGCGGAATTTTTGTCGCAATTTTTTCTTCTTTTTGTTTTCTGTTGCCGCACACTGGCTGGTGGATGCTGATTATTTTTTCATAGTAATGAAGAGTGTCATCGTTTGTTTTGTTTTATTACACATATTTAAAGACATATTGATTTTATTAAAATGATTTCATGTTTACTTTGGTTTTTATAATATTTTTGTTTAATAACAATTTATAATATATAATTTTATAATTCGATTTACTTTTTTAGTGAAATATATGTCAAGTTCTAAAATAAAAAAAAAAAAAAAATAAAAAAATAAAAAACTCAAATAAGAGAAAAATAAATAACAATTAAAAAAGCAAGTAAGGGAGAGCTAAGTCTCGCTGCAACCGAATATTTTTACTAATTACTATTTTTTTTCTAGATTGGTATGATTCATGTATCTTTTTGTATATTGGTATGACTGTCAGTGACTTCTGTGCCAAATTTCACATCAAAACAATCATTAGTGATTTTTATGATGATTGAAATTATTCAACAAAGAAATTCGATAAAATTTTTGTGTGCGGAATCAACTTTGTGTTCCGAATGTTGGATCTCCCTTTATAATTCTTCAGTGATAATTTTTTGTTGTCAGCAAGTGTTTGTTTGTCCAAAGAGGAGTGAGAATGCGTTGACGAGAAAACAATTTCGAGACGGCCATCAATATCAACTGATGATCAACATATGAAAAAAAAAATAATAGAATTGGTGCTTGAGAATCGACGATTAACAGTCAGAGGTACTACTGCCATTGTTTTAATACCAGAACCTTCGTTGAAAATTATTTTGAAATATAATGTGGGCCTAAGAAGAGTGAAAGCAGGATTGCTTCAGAAAACCCCCAATTTTTTCGAAAAGCAGCGTCACCACAATGGCTCTGAAACAATGCTTTTCGACCACCAGGATGTCATGAAATGTATTATTACTGACAAGGAGGCTTAGATCTATGCTTACGACCCGTAAACAGACCATCAATTGGTCGTATATAGTGTCAAAGACGAGCTGAAGCCGAAAAAAACACGTTAAAGGAGGTCAAAAATTACGATTATTAAGTTTTCTTCGGTGTGGTGTGGTACACTCCGATTTCATTCCAAGCGACCAAACTTTTAACAAGGAATACTATTTGAGTGTTAGGCGACGTTTGCGTGAAGCTATTTGTAAAATGGTGTCGGAATTATGTGCCGATAACTCTTGGTTTTTGCACCACGATAAGGTACCGCTGAATAATGCATTGATACTTCGCGAGTATATCGCCAAATTTTCAACAAATATCATATAGAAAAAATCGTATTCGTCTGATTTAGCTCCGTGTGACTTCTGCTATGCAGGTTTTGAGCCATTTGTAGGCACCAATCGTGAAGCGCTATGCATAACGGAAATTAACTTCAATAAATGTTTCGAGAGTAGAAAAAAACGTTGGCTTAAGTTTTTTGCGGTCAAGGGGAATTACTTTGAGGGAGACGACTGTGAATAATAAATTTAAAATTATAAGAAAGTCTTACTATTTTCTGCTCATAGTAGCCTGCCTGAAAAACCGTCTAAGAATAAAGTTAGTGTTGCCCTAAAGTCATTCATTTAAGGGTAGAGGATACACTGTTAATAGAAGTGAATAATAGAGTGTGCGCAGTTTTCAGCAAAACCGTTATATAGGAAGTGGGTAGGTTATTACCTAATATCAGCCATTTTCAAAACATATAAAGAAGTGCTTCTTCTCCATAAGTTTGGTTGCTTTAGTTTTAGCGGTTTGGCAGACATCTACTATTATCCATTTATAGGGCATTTTGTTGGCTTGGCAGTGGTTTGAATCTGACCATTTGCCCATTTGCAATATCAACCAAGTTTTCTCAAAATATCTAAATTTTTACTCAAGTTATCCTTTGCATGAACGTACAGACAGACAGTCACTAGGAATTCAACTTGTCGTTATCCAGATCATTTATACCGTATTTAACTCCATATATATTTCGATTTGTTTTAGGTGATACCATCAACCATTAGATGAATATTTTCATTACTGTCTGATTTTGAAAAAAATTTCCAAAAATAAAAACAATTCTGTTAGTAAATACAAATAAAAAGTAAAA
>NW_017537523.1:1295031-1325395 GCF_001853355.1 Bactrocera latifrons | reverse complement strand
TTAAGGTATTAAAAAATTAATAATAGTATTTAATTTATCTTGGTTTGTTCTTTCACGTCGTTCTTATTAATTATATATGTTCCATGTATATTGTTTCTTTTTTATTATATATGTATTTAATTTAAGATTTCAAAATACTCTCGTTATTAGTTACGTTTTCTTCATTTTGTTTTCGATTTTGGTTTAAATTGGGGTTTTTTCGTTTAATTCTTTTTCGTGCGTTCGTAAAAACTTTCATCAATTTATTATTTAGGTTTTCTTAATTTTACTATGCATATACTTTAATTACAAAATTAAGTTTCGTGTTTTGTTACTTAAAGACCGCACTTCAATTGCATCGCGTGATCTGCTCTCTCGTTCATTAGCCGCACAACTAAATTGGAATTTCGAATTTTCGAAATTAATGCTAAAACTGTTTATGACGGCTGCCAAGCGATGTTTGCGTGCCTGAGTGTGTGTATGTTTGTTGCTTATTGACTTTGGCTGGCGGCTGTGATCTGCCATTGCAGTGGCTGCCGTTTGGGGCAGCAGCGGTTGTTGTTGCACGCTGTTTTGGCTTGAGGCGGATTTATTGGTATATACACATACAAAGATATTTCATCGTGACTGTGACAGCATATGTTCGATGTCGATTTTCGGTGTTCTCGTGGCTGTTCTCTCTCACTTGCTGGCTGCCACATTTTGGCAAAGAGCCGCGAAATATCTGCTTTTATTGCCAATGCATGCAACTGGCCCAAAAACACTTTTTTCGACAGTAATTCTACATTTGTATGTATGTAGACATGCTGCAATGCGACATTGACATTTAGTTGTGAAGGACAAAACGACAAGCAGATAGCGCTACTAAGTTCAAGGTTTTTTGCCATAGCTGCCACTCGCCAAGGGTGATGTGAGGAGGTGAGGGCGAAAAAAGTTGCTTCATAAATTATGATTTTGATGCATAGAGAATCTCATTGCTCAACTAACATTTTACATTTTACAATGTTCTTAGAGATCTCGGTAAGAAGACTACGTTATGGAATCGCAATAGGGAACAATAAGTTCTAACTGAATAATATAATTTGTTTCAAATTTTGTATTTTTAATCATATTTCGTGTGCAGAATCATTGAAAACGATAGAGAAGGCTGACAGTGATTCAGTTTTATCAAAAACAAAAGTCTACGAGTAATACCAAGTCTTCAAATACGCTTGTAGATATGCCTCGTTCTGGACAACCTTCGACCTCTTTAACTGATGAAAATATGGAATAAGTGAAGAATTTGGTCTTTGAAAATCGTCAGCCAAGTGTTCGAGAGGTGGCAAGAGAGCCTGACATCTCTCCCGAATCCGTTCGAATGATTTTGGTGAGTGGTCTCGATAAACCTGAACTTTTTTCCAGAAAGGGTGCCGTAAACAGGTGCCTTTGGACATGCTCAATCGTTCGAGTTCCGATCCCACAATCATGGAGGGCATTATAGCTGCCGATATGGCATTTTTTATGAGTTTGACGTGCAAACAAGTCAACAATCTTTGGAATGGAGGTGAAAAAAGGAGCAGAAACCAAAAAACCACGCGAAATGCGCTCATAAATCAATTTAATACAATGTAATCATTTTTTCGTGAGAACATCCATCAAAAACGCCCGGAATGTTGGAAGGACAATTCATGGAGCTATGATTGTGCCCGAATTTTAAACCAAAAACTCAATGAATGCCATCGATTAACGGTCTCGGTCATCGATTCGTCTCCGTGTGATTTCTTATTGTTCGTGGAACTCGTTTTCGGTGAAAAAGCTGAAGGCCATCCCAAAAAGTGCTTATGAAAAGTGTTTTGAGGACTGGAAAGATAATAATTAAATACTTTGCGTTATATTTACAATTTCCAGATACTTTTTTGTCACAACGTATGTCCTAAATTTATCTAAAAGTTTCCTTACTACTTGCTCATATCCTATTTACACTGAAAATTGTTCAAGTTTATTACTTGACCCTAGAAAGACTTTACAGCAAAGAGGAATTAATAATTCGTAGTAAAAAAAAAACTCTCTTGTAAAATGCAGTGTTGGCAACAATGTTTTTTGAAAAAATCAACAAAGAAAGTTTTCCACTTTTTATAAGAGAGTTATGCTTAATATGTTAAATTTTGCTTAATTTCTCTAAAAAAGAGCGTAATAATGCTAAAATAGCACTTTTTTGTGAGAGTCGTTCCAAAAATGATAATTTTTATTAAATTTCTCTCACCCTGATAAATGAAAAAGTTATAAATAATCTCGAATTTATTGGAAAATCTTACTTTGTCTCTAAAAATATGTATAAATAAATATAAAACAAATAAATATTATAACAATTTACTCAGTGAATTGTTGAGTTGTAGAGAGTAAAATGTATTCTTCTCGCTTTTCGTTTCTCGCACTCTTTCTCTTTACCTCTATCTCTATCAATTGTTGAGTTGTAGAGAGTAAAATACATTCCCTCTTTTTTCTTACCTCTCCATCTTTCTTTGTCTTAATGTCTCTCCTTCCACAATACATCACTAAGAATTTAAAAACTAAACTTCGAAACAAACAAAATTGAAAGAATTTGCACATATTGTCTTTAATGAGCAGCGTGTTCGAAAACTCTTATACAAAATTTTGCTTTCGCTTGTCAGTTTGGGAGAATCGAACATATGCGTAGCAACTACTTACTACAAAATGAATTTCGAACTATTTAGCAGCACAAAACGGAAAGAGAAACTTCACGACTACATGAATGAAATAGTGTTTTTAATTCTAATTTAATTGTTAGGCTATTTTTATATAAAAACTATTGTTTCTTACTGAGAGAAACAAGTGTGTGAGGAAAGAGCGCGGTCAGAGAATCATACTGGGCGATCAGAATATGCTGATGCTAAAGAAAGACCTAACAAGGGAAATCGTTAGCTTTTGCTGCCACGAAGCAAGGATACCCTTCACAAGTTCAATTTTTGATTTTAAGAGCTTGATTTTGAACGATGCTTTTGTTTGGCACAAACTAAGGGACTAGGTTAGGTTAGATGGCTGATCAAAGATCGCAAGTGGATTATTACATGTAATAATTTGTGAAGTCATAGAAAAGAAAAATTTGGACAGGCCTTTAATTTCTATTCCCCTATGCTGGGTGGGATGTCTGAAAATATGCGCCCCCAAGTTCTTAAGAAGGATTCTCAGCCTTCCTGCATGGATAGGGCAATAGTACAATGGCCTGTTAAAAGCCCAAACCTTCCTGCAAGCTTCGACCTATCCGTAAAAAAACTAACCCACAACTATCCAGCCGGTATATGGGTAGAGAAGTAGCCTCCACATCCCATGATGCAAGTGATCCGGTTTGAAGTCAAAGTGAGTGAGGATTATCGAGTTTTCAGACACGTTTTCGTTTAGAAACCCAGACTCTCTGAGCCTGATGCCAACTTTCGCAACCATACACCATCCGACAATGTTGGAGTGGGTGTTAGTGCACCATAAAAGCTTATGAGCGCCACCCCTTGAACGATCTCGAGTTTTTTTTTTTGCAAGTATGGCCTTTTCTAGAGCCCTCCACCATATAAAGACTCCATAGGGCATAACGGGCTTGACTATGGTGTCGCCAATTTTTATAGGGTCTCCGTTGTTTTTTTTTTTTGTGGTTGCTACAAATATCGCGACAAATTTAATATAACCTGTTCAGGGTAAAATTATAAATTTGTATATACATATATCACACTTCCTTACACACACATATGGCCATCCATAAGAGTTTGAAAACTCTTTTCATTCATGCAACTCAACACAAAAGCAAGCTTATCCAGATCATATGTTATAAATTAAAGAAACACAAACACATAAAGAGCTTAACTAAATACTTTGTAAGGTTTTAAATTAAATAGGTCTTTAATACATTTGTGTGTGTCTACGTGTCTTTTGAGTTTTCTTTGGCAAAAGAATTAAAGCGAAAATAATAGGTGAAAGTGTAAGCCCAGTGAGTCATCATATCATTTGAGTTATCTCAGATGAAGTAGTTGCATACAGACCAGTTGTGCGCCGAAGCCTGCAAAGTAGCAGGCCTAGATCTACTTATTAGCGAAACGCTTCCCGAAATTATTACCAATAATTCACACCTATTTCCCAATAGATTTGACAGTTTGGGTTCGATTGGATTTTTAGCCTTACAGCATGAATTCCTATTGGACAATGCCCAGTAAAAACTCCTGTGATTGCGGCCAGATGAACTTTGCTTAACTACGTCCTACTTAAAGACAGAAGGAACTTGCAGTCACACAGAGACCGTTGGTAAAAACTTCTGCTCAGCGTCTAAGCTAGAACGCAAAATGACAACGAGAATTCAACTCGTTCCCGATGACCTCGGACCACCTCTTTCGGGCTTCACATCTATGCAGTTTCTAGAGATTTCGCTATGGCCAGGCATTCGAACGAGTCTGATAAGAAAATAGCTTGATATTTTCATTTTTTTATTTATATAATTAGTGAGGTGAAGACGTCTTTGACGGACTATGAACGCACAATATGCTAGCTCAAAACTCCTGAGATAAGCTGAACTTTGTAGATACTTTAGTGGCACCCACTTTTGCCTGAGAAGCACTATATGCTAATTTTGGCGTTGAGTTTGTTACAGAAGACTGCTCTCCAAACTTCCTTCCAAGCTTCGAGCCATCTTTGAAAAAGCTCACCAAGAAAATGGTGGTCTTACAAAATATTGCAACAAATTGGCTTAACTCTGCGAAGCGAGTCATCCCCCCTGCCACATTATCCAAAACATATTCAATATAAAATTCTAAAACGCACACCTACCAGTCTCCACTGGGTTACAGCATATGCTGTAAGCCTTTAAATACAGTTGCACTCAATTATCACAATGTTGCCTGCCGCAGGCTGAAGGCTGCTAACCGGATTAAAAACAAATATACACCAACTAACTTATAAACGTTGACGTAGTCTGCTGCTTGGTGTCTTCTTAATTCTATCCTCTTCACTTTTAATTTCCTTTCAGCTACTTAGCGACACTCAATGCATGCCACATTGCCGAAAAATTTAATTTAATCCGAACAACAACAAAAAATTAGTTATTTTTAATATAATACTACTTTCGACAAAGTAAGGATAAGAGGGTGTTGTGTTGTTGGTGCTGGTTGTGTGAATTAATTTGTGGTTTTAATCGCCAGGATTTCACATGCAAGTATGTAGTTGTGTTAGAGTGCAGAAATGAGCCAGGCAACCGGATGCAGAGGCAAGCACAAAGCCATACAGAAATATATATACACCAGCACAGCAAAAGCCAGACGCGCACACGGCTGCCAGTTAAGTGAATTAAATGCGTACAGGGTTGAATTTCATTACGAAAATATTGCGAAGGCAAGTACATAAATACAATAAATCAAGAAATGTGTGGAGCTCAAATGAAGCGCGAGCGAGCTTACTTATTCACAAGGTGTTTTTGGCAAAATCTCTTGCTTGATGGAACTCAATTAAAAATAATAAAAAGAGAAAAGAAGAAGAAGAATAAAAAAGGCTAAAGCTTTGCCGTTGAATGGGATATAAGAATATTAGGTTCTTGCGTTGATTGTAGAAAATGAAAAACTGAAGTATTTAAAGTTATTTGAAATGTCGCATTGAAGATATAAAAAAATATTATTTTAGTCGCGAGCTTTTCAAGAAGAAATAAAATTCATATGCTTTAATATCTACAGTCGTAGATGCCCTTACGCACCGTTCAAATTTGAGTAAACCTTGAGAAGATGTGGTAGCCAACCCGTGCGGAGCCGGAGGTCATGACTAAAACAGAGGATGCTTCAGCGGAGCCACTTCGACATATTCGGTTTAAGGGTTCGCTGAAATTGAATTGTAGTGGCTGTTTATCAGAGGTGCAGCTGCGAGGGGGCGTCACGCATGCTTCCTCTTGAAACAAGTGTCATCTTGAACTAATGTGTATAGAACTCTATACCACTTGTGCGCTGGATTTAGAACCCGCCACGTAGAAACTCTCAATAAAAAGATACAACAGCTTCGCATGAAATATCCCACTTTTGATGATGACCACAG
The DNA here is from genome assembly GCF_001853355.1 of Bactrocera latifrons. Lineage (NCBI taxonomy): Eukaryota > Metazoa > Arthropoda > Insecta > Diptera > Tephritidae > Bactrocera > Bactrocera latifrons. The sequence goes on along the minus strand of NW_017537523.1, from coordinate 1,319,362 downwards.
CAAGCGTATTAAGGACTAAGGCTTCGAGGCATGCACTTAGAATCTCTAATCGATCTCTAACTTGGGGAGGTTCTAATGCTCAGCTGTTTGATATCCTCGTAAAGGAAACGCTTCTCCAGGAAGGAGAACAAAAAATACGAAGACAAGGACGATATGATCAAAGAAAAGAAGGCATCTTTGGTACATCAGTCGAAAAATTCATCCTCCATGGCCTTTGCAAGTGGGTTTAGGCTGATCGACTACGCAGGAACCCGAAATATTGTTGTTCGTAGTACTAAATGCCAGCATAAACAAATTCTTCAAGCTACTTAGCTGATTCCGGTTCAAAAAGTCCGAAAGCAGACTGATCATGTTGTGATGGATGGACGATATACCTCCAGTGTCCTTGACGTGAACACGTGCCAAAGACCTAAGATCGACTCGGACCACTATCTTATTATAGCAAAGATACGCAACAGTCTCTGTACATGCCCGTCAACAAGCAAAGGGTAGGTGTGATGTCGAGGAGCTTTATCACAACCGACAGCTAAACGGGTTTCTACTCTACTTGCACTCCTGCTCTCTGAGAGCGCTCATCAGAAACGCGGTATAAGAAAACTGTGGGACGGCATTTCAAGCTCACTTCGTATAGCTGCAAACGAAACCATCGGTTTTCGTAAAGTTCGGAAGAACAGGCGGTACAATGAGAACTGTTGTGACGCAGTGGAGAGGAGACACACAACCTACCTCTCAATGTAGCGATAAACTACAACACGTGCGGCATGGAATAGATACCAAGAGTTGAGGAGAAAAGCGCATTTGCAGACACAAAAGGAGAGAGGCCGAAATGCGTAAGTATGAGCTTGAGAAGTTGGCCGACAGGGTAGGGTTCGAAAATTCTATGAAAAGATGCGGCATCTAACGGAATTTTTCAAGACTGTGCAAAACCTGAACCTGCTGAATGGCAATGAAAGTATATCACAAGGAGATAGTGATACCTGAACCTCCAATCGATGACGATAGAGCGGATGTTTCATTGAAGTTCGAACATCATTTACCCGTCTGAAGAACAACATAGGTAGTGTAATTATTCATAATTGTATTTCCTTTAATAAATAAATAAATAATTAAAACTCAGATAAGCTATTCCAGTTGTCAGACCAACTTTCCGGCTTTCAATATCGCAGTAGATAACACAAAGGAAGAGGTTGGTCTGCTGTGCATGGAAGGCCTGTTTGTAGAAGGGCTTGTCTTCACTAGAAGCTAGAAATCATCTACATTTTCTGAAAGTGGATCAAAATGAAAGTGGTTCACTTCTTTCTAGTGCTTCAGCTTTGAAAACATCAAATCCGCCTTGGAGAGGCATTATATGAAGAATATCTTACATTCTTCTGCTTAAATATGAAACTAAAATGAGACATACTTCAATCGCGACCATATTAAAGTGCTCAGATTAAATAAATTGCTACAAAAATGCGAAAAAAAAATTTCGTTGCGATTCGTTTGAACCGTTATGTCAAAAAAGTCATTATAGACGCAGCGCACAGCAACTAGGGCGCTCGGGCATGAAAACAAATTACACTACACTTGCCGTTGTGGTTGTTGTTGCTGTTGCCAACAAGTGAAGTGCAGCAAGCGGCAAGCAATTCACCTGCGAGCGTGGCGCGCTCTGCGCAATAAATTGCCGAGCGGAGATTTATGTAACACAAAAATAAATACCTGTATGCCGGGCCCGTGTCTGCCATTGTTGGGTAGTTGGAGCGCACAGCACTCCACTTTATTGTTACTGTTGTTGTTATTTAAATTTTTTGTCGGCATTTTCGCTATTGCCACATAACTTGATGCGCGGGACGCATGCAACAAGGCTATAAATAATATTTATTTGGAAGTGAAAATATTGCAGACAAAATCACGTGCACTTTTTATTGAATTTCTTGCTCGATTTTTTTTTTGTTGTTTTTCTTAATTTTTTTTTTGTTACGTCGAGAGATCGCTGATGTCTGGCAAAAAGCGTGGAGCTAGACGCAGGCGAAATTGAATATTGCAAAAACAGTTCTTTTTTGCGATTAAATTTGTAAAATGATTGCTTGTGAATTTATGCGAAAACTTTGCTGTTAAATATTTCAGGTTTTTTTCTGAAATCGACACATGCACAAAGCCAGAATTTAAGTGAACTTTAAGGGCTGAAAAAATGCTGCAATGAGCTGAGTGCTGAGCGAGCTCAAACAAAGACGGGTGAAGGTTTGAAGGGTGAAAGCAATTGAGAAGCGATGTCAGCACAAGCAATGAGTAAATAAATCCGCGTAAATATCAAATTAACTGTTAGGGAGACAAACTCACACAATTTTCTCAGTGGCGTCCACACGCATCCGTCCATCCGTGCCACGTTCAAGTCAACTCGCTAAGGTCGCACATTTTGTATAATGTTGCATATCCATTACACTCACGCTTAATCCACACGGTTTCTAGTAATATTATGCCAGCAACAATAAAGTACAATGAAAGCGGTGCAAACGCACTAACTTGGCCACAAGCAAAAGCCATTGCCGGGTCCAAACGGGCTGGCGTGTAACACGCGCCACGCACACAAATATCAAAATATTATGAGAAAATAGATTTCAGCTGTCAGATTATTTGTAGCCGTTGCCTGAAAGGCATGAAAGGATTTCGCTTTCGCCAGCTGCAGGCAGAAACAATGGAATTTCTAATTTTATGAAAATCGCGTGACCGCTTTGGTGGCGTTAGTGCGTCGAAATTTATTGAAAGCATTGCTGTGGTGGCTCGATTGAAAGTATTTGCGAATGAAGTTGCAGTTTTGCAGATAACTTTATTGTTGCGTTTTATATAATTTCGGCTAAATTGCTGGATGCTTTATGGGCTTATTATAAGTGGAAAAGAGCAAAAATGCTTAAGGTGTAACATTTTAAAATTTGTGAGAATCAGTTGGTCGTTATTGGCTTAGGTTTCAGCAAGTTTTAAAGTAAAAGCTGAAAGTGAAAATCTGGCTGATGTCATTTTAGTGTAGGTTACATTTTATGTAGGCTTTTAACAACTTCAATATGGCACAAGCTGAGAGAGAAATAAGCAGAAAGAGTGTATTCTTTTCTGTTTAGAAACATTTAAGGTAAAAGGTCTCGGCTGCTTTGGATGTGTGAAAGGAACACCAATCATCGGGGCTTATAACAATCAAGACAACAATCTTAATACGAAATATCCTCTCTCTTTACTAGTGTAGAGGGAACCTACAAAGATACCGTCATTTTTTTCAGACGATATGGACAGTAAAGATACACCTCCTTTGGCACCACACTCAAGCAGGACTTATGGCACAGGACGCCTAGGTACAATATTAAACCCTGAACTCCATCGTCATTGCATAGCCATTCGGCTCTTCAGTCCCGCATTTTTGTTCCAAGTCCCGCTAATCCTTTTGCGTTTCCACTCTTTCGTTCTTATCTCTTGCATAGCTATAGCTGTCCACGCTCTCACTCTGTCCCAGACCACCTTCGATTGCATCATGTAAGGCACAGCATTCTCTGGCGCCTATTGATCGTGTATCAAGTTCTCTATGTGCGTCCATCATGTCGTTGCTTTGCCCCAACGTTTTTGCCATTCGTTTAGTCTACTTTGCTTTTCCTACTTCCCCACTTTTTCGTTAAGCGAGTTCCATTGCTTTTTGTTTTATTGAATACTCGCTTAATTTCTTTCGCCATTATGTCTGGCGGCATGAGACCTGCTATGACTCCAGCTACCTGATACAGTTCGGTAGGCAGATGCAACCCTGATTGCACTCAATCGGATTATTGACCTCGATTTTTCTGTGCAGGTTTTCTGCCAAGGATTCTGTCCGTCAGGTAGTTATAAATGATCGTCAGCAAACTCTTTCTTTAGTTGAATTATCGGACCAATAAGCCGAATTAAAGGTATTCTTAACATCAAATGTGACCACCACATACTATTCTTTGAGTCCTTACATTCATCCAGTTCTTTCTATTGCTTTATCAGCGGCTTATGTAAGTTTCTTAATTGCCTCGATTGTTGAACTGTGTCTGTGGAGTCCATATTGGTCTTCGGCCAGTGCCTGTAGCTCTTTTTCGAGATTTTGCTTCAGGCGCACACTTATTATTAGCTACAATATTTTTTCCAACGCATCTGATATGCACAGTGCTCGGTTTGGTTCTCCAGCCGGGTTGGGTGCATGTATGAGAAATTATTGCTTAGGTGAACATATTTCTTAATTCTTGCCATCATTGAAAATACATCAATAATTGTTAAAATATGCGATCTAAATTTCATTTGCATTTGCAGTGGAAAGCTTAAAGCATGTGTTTAGGTACATAATTTCTATCATTTGAATATATGTATAAACATAAATATCTCTTAACATCATTGACAGCGCACAGAGCAATGCTGCTTGACCTAATTTATATGCCAGCGTATGTCTAAAAATAGCCGAGGCAACATGGAAATAGATTTTAGTGCGCTATAAACATATTTCTCAAGCATTGACGCTATTTTGGAATATTAATTTTATACATGTAAGTGAATTAAGTAATTGGAAATGCAGAAAATGGGTTTCAGAGAAGCTTTGGAGAGTGTGATGTGTGGACAATAAAATTTTACAAATGCTATCGAACATATTATATATATAAATATATACGAAATATACTTATAAATTTCTATATACCATATTCTGATTTTAGGTACAATGTATATATATTTTTTGGCAGGAAATTTTGGGTGTTATTAAATTTATTGTTCGTTATGACATCACATGAACAACACATCACGTTATAGTACATTAAATAAATAAACAGAACACTACAAAGAATATTGTGATATCTTATTCCAGCATTAAACTTGACTATAAAATCATATCAGCTCATATTACTAACATATCACATTATATCGAAGCATTTGAGCATCGCATATCACATTGTTTCATATGCAAGCATCATTTCTTAACATATCACATCACATTGCTCTACGACACATTATATCACGTTACTTTATATTATGTCATAACTTATTGTATGATATCAAATAAAGTCATATTATCACATATCATCAAAAATCGTATCATATATAATTACAGAACAACCATATCACGTCACTATAATCAATTTACTGAATATCATATCAAATATTATTACATCACAACATATCAAATCACTTCCGTCAATATACATTATATCATCTCATATGAAATAGAATCACATCATCTTACAACAAGATATCACATCATATCATCACATCATGTCATTACATACCATATTGCTCTTTCTCAAATCACATGTTTTTTATCATCATCACAAATCATATCAGATCACTTCAACATAACATCACATCACAACATTTCAAATCACATCACAATATCACATGATCATGTCATGTCACTTTTTAACTTATAATATCACATTACAACCAAAATTGATAATACTATCCAGCAATTGTATGCTCCAACCATTATTACCATGATGAGTCTTGAAATAAACGAATGATATCATGGTTCTTGCGACTTTAATGAGGTAAATTCAATATAACATATTCATATCTGCATTTAATTTAAATAACTGGCTGCGCACTGAGTTCTTAATATTTTAATTTGTCATGGGAAAAGGCTTATATGAACAACAAGAAGCATATATTTTTACACATATAAAGACATATGTTGAAGCACCAAAATAGCAACAACCACAGACAAGATTTTAGCACTTGACTGAGTATTCGTGTGACATTGAAGATTTGAGTGAATGCCACAGCGTAGGCATACCTGCCAAGATGCTCAAAAGCTCACACACTCCTCTGCACATAATCCTTAAACAACGCGGCCGTTCTAGACAGTCTGGCAAATCTGAACATTTATAAATTTGATGCGCATACATCGCTGCACAGCTTGCGAGCTGCCAAGGAGGCACTAAATGTCGCGCAACAGCGCAGCTAAGGCTTCAGCGCCTTAAGGCATGCTTTTGATACCATACACCTGCTGTTATGTGAGAGATTTTAGATTACAAATGGCATGACAACACGCATATAAGTGTGTATGTATTCAAGTAGAAGCTTGCAATGAAAGGTTTTTGTTAAATATAAAAATGTACTTATTAGTATTTTTTAGTGACTTTATACAAGAAAAGAGGTAAAATTCGATTACTAAACAAATCATAAGCAATTACAGTGAAGAAATTCATCATAATCATATTAAAAATAATTTCTCTCTCTCTCTAACTTGTGCACGTAGATTATGTGCGTATTCAAAGTATTCAAAGAGCTTTAGAGATTTAAAATTACTTTATTTGCAAATAAATACCTCGAAACCACAAGTGAGTTTTTCAATTTACAGTCAACGCTGGGTTGTGATTTACTTTTGCGGTTTCCAGGGCACGAAAAATAGTCAATAACAAAACAAGCCCAATAAATGTGTGTGACAATTTATTATCTAAAGTTTTCTTTGGTAATGCTTGATTTTGAATGCCTTAACACACATCCATCTTACAACCTATGGCTATATATAGATATTACGATGCACGTCTTCTGTCTGCTCCCTATTTACTTTTACTTAAAAATATATGAGAAGTGTAAACAATTTTTTTTTTGCTATGTAATTTTCTCACCTTTTCGGCTGTCATTGGCACGTGTAATGGCTTCCTTTGCATTTGCGAACTATTCAAGCATTCACGCCTTCAAACAGTTATAACTACTTACCTACTTTTGCTTTTCGCTTCAGCTTTATGCCGGATATGCGGCAAAAAGCAGGATATTAGTCCAGCATTGTGCTTAAATAATAAAGCAGCAATTAAAGTGCTTCCGGCGGCGTTTTAAACACTCTGGGAAATCATTGATTAGTTTGGAGAGCGAAAGTGTTTATTTTGTGTACATTACGTAAGGCTCATATACATATGTGTGTGAATAAACAAAAATAAAGAACAGCGAGCTCGTGGCACTTTTTGTTATACTATAATATAAATATCTGTTAAAATCATTTCGTATTATTTTATCATCAACCCAATACATAACAAAAGGAAATGTTTTTCATCTCATTTCATCTCATCTCATCTCATCTCATCTCATCTCATCTCATCTAATCTAATCTAATCTAATCTAATCTAATCTAATCTAACCTAATCTAAGCTAATGTCATCTCATCTAGTCTAATCTCATCTCAACTCATCTTATCTTAGTTCATCTTTTCTAATCTCATCTCACCTCATCTCATCTCATCTCATCTCATCTCATCTCATCTCATCTCATCTCATCTCATCTCATCTCATCTCATCTCATTTCATTTCATCTCACCTCGTCTCGTCTTATCTATTTTCAACTCATCTCATCTCATCTTCTTTCAACTCATATTCTTCCTTCTCATCTCATCTTATCTTATCTCATCCGATTTCTTCTCATCTCATCTTATCTTATCTCATCTCATCTCATCTCATCCCAACTCACCTTTTCTCATCTCATCTCATCTCATCTCATCTGATCTGATCTGGTCTGATCTGGTCTGATCTCATCTCATCTCATCTCATCTCATTTCATCTCATCTCATCTTATCTTATCTCATTTCATATCATATCATCTCATCTCATCTCATCTCATGTCATCTCATCTCATCTTATCTCATCTCATCTCATATCATATCATCTCATCTCATCTCATCTCATCCCAACTCACCTTTTCTCATCTCATCTCATCTTATCTCATCGCATCTCACCTCAATTAATTTCCTCTCAACTCTACCTACCATATTTCGTTTCTTAATCTTTTTATCATCTCTCAGCTATTTAATATTCATCTATTTTTCCCTTATCTCCTGTGCTCTTCGTTGCACTGTGTCCACAGCCTCATAAGGTGCAAAATTTACTTATGTGTGCGTATTTTAAAGATGTGCCGCGTGTAATTAAAAGCAAAAAAATACTGATGACATTTTTCGTTCGTTGAATGAGCATGCTGAGGCCAAGGACAAGGCTGAGAGTATAAAATCAGACGCGAATAATCGACACCTGTGTGCATTGCACATGTGTTAGTGTGGTGAAAGTACTTACCTTGGCATAAGTAATTTCATGCTTGCATAAATCCATATAGGCTTACATTTGATGACATTTTCCTCGGCAGCAGCAAAGGATTTTCTGGCATTCAAAGCATTTTGTCAGCAATTAAGTCAGTGCAAAAATGATTCGCATAGCGCAGAGAGGCTGAGAAAGTGAATTGACAGTGAGCATTTTTTGCTGAGGTGGGCTTAATACACTTGTATTTATATGCAATCCTGAAGCTGCATGAGACAAATGAAAAGCAAATGAAATATACATATATTTATCTTTCGTATGCTTCTCTTTATTTCTGACTTGCAGGTGAATGTAACTCCTTAAAGAAAACAATTTATTCATATCTATTCAATATCTCATTTACTTTTTATCTAAGATATATTAAGCTGTAATGTTTTGTTGTCCAGAAAAATGAATGAAAAAATTATCGAAAAAATGGTTGCAAGAACAGAACTAAGTACTATCAATAATTCCACTTCCTCAGATGGAATGAAAAAGGATAACATATTCGTCTGTTGGAGATAAAAGCGAGTTCCAGCGACTCTTTTCAAGATTTTGCATTTTAAAATAATTCTGATGAACAAAGTGATAAATTTATAAATATACCATCAGGACTTAATGCTGTTGTTATTCTACAAAATAGCCTTCAAATAGTTGTGGAATAATATGCTAAGCTGATTGTCTTTGATCGAATTGAACCACGTTTTAATAGTGTAGACTTATTAGTGTTTAAACTGAGGAAGATTGATTAAAATAGCTGTGGACTTGTGTTATAGAGCGCCATTGTCTTTACTATAAAATATTATGGAATCTTTCGTGCCAAAGTCACTTAATGGTATTTCCTGAGTTCCACGACCTGAGGTGTTCCTCTTCCTTTTTTCTAATTGGGTGCATGAGTATAGACGATGCCTTAATACCAAAGTCGGTGACCTCAAAATAAGTTATGTAAGTATTGTCAATCCTATGTTGAGGACTAAGAAGCGAAGACTTACATGAAGCAGAAAAATATCTTAAAGACAACCATATAAGATACCCCGAATTATATTTTCAACGTCTTACAACTCCTGCAACACAATAGGGCTGAAAATATCTTTCCGTATTGTCGTTTTGTTACTTAAATCACCAACAAACTTAGCTTCGCCCCTTGAAAGATATCAACTGCTGCCTGAGTACCGTTATTTTGCACATATTTTCCTAAGCAGGTTCTATGTAATATGTCGAAACCATCTTTCTGGATATCTTGTTAGATGACATTTAATATAATAACGGGTGATCAGCAGATTGAAAGGTTTCAAGTACTGTCTGAGTGCTGTTATACATCACATATTTCCCTTTGCTTCCATCCCATCGAAACTGTCTTTCTGGCTTATTTCAGTGGCTCAATAAACGGTGATATTTCATCTATCGAAGATATTGAGATTCTCTAATTATGAAAGGATTCGATGGAGTTCCAATTGCTGATAAAAGAGAGAGGTAGAGGCATCATTAGACTTGGAAAAGGTAATTGGAGAAATAATTAGCTTTATTGAAATAATTGACTTGCAGTATTGATCAATCAAATACTTCTCTGAGATGGTCACCGTCTAGAGGTTATTTTGAATGGTAAACGTTATATATGTATAGTCCAAGCTCATAACAGTTCAGTACAGACAAAAGTTAAGCATCTTAAAATGTCTGATTGATTTGTATGATAGGTGCTTTCATGTGTTTGTTGGATGAAGTTTTTCATCGAGAGAAATTTTGTAAAAGTTCAGACCGCGATTAGATACATTCTGTGTGGTAATAATGTGCTCAACCACGCTGTCACGAACTATATCAAATTGCAGCGCTTACATTGTCAACAAAAGCCTTGGCATTAACGCAGTGATGCATTCAGTTTCTGGGTTGTCATGTTTGCACTTAATGAACGCTTTGATTTTATATTATTTAAATAAATTTTCCTATTACATGCTTCAATCGATTTGCGCATATGATAGCTTTTATGTGTCTTCCTGCGACTTAGGTTTGTCAATAGTAACCACATAACAACAAATGCGTTTACTTGCCACACAGGCGAATGCCCTCAGCTAAGTGAATTTGCGTGCGCTACCTGCAGACGTTGACAGCCAACAATCGTTAGACACTGTAAAAACAGACACTTGAAGAAATTAGTGCAGCACAAATGACAGCCGGTTGAAATGTTCGCCAAATCACTGTCAGTCGGCGCGCTTCTAATTGCTGCTCGCTTAGCAACAACAATCCAGCAAACCGCTGCTGTGTTCTGCCCTTTCAAGTGCACGGCCATTGGCCAGTGACAGCTTAGGGGATTCATTACGCTTGCTTTAATTACAAGCAAAAAACAACATTTTCCGATTTTTTATTTCATTTTGCATCACGCTTGGTGGCGCTGCTTTGCGTTGTGTTCTCGTGTTTTCCTTTTCGCTGCGATTTAATTTAGTCTACCGTTCGCAGGTCTTCTGGTCTTTTTCCACTGCCAATGGTAATGGCTTTAAATCGTCGTTGCATTTTGTCTGTTAAACAGCAACTAGAATTACTTAGACAAGTCTTGCATTTTGTATTTGTTTCTCTATTTCTTTCTCTGGCCTACGACAGTTCAAGGTAATTATTCAATTTGCATTAAGTGTGGCAGACAGTGGACCTGAGAGGCCATAATTGGTGTAGTTGACGGGCAAGAGTGTTTCAAATTTGTTCTTTTAGTTAACTTTATTTAATTCTTTGCTAACTAATTGCTAGTGAAAAGCAAGAAAAACTGTTTAGTGAATATACGGACCCGTCATCAAGACAACAGTAGACAGACATATCGCTTTAGTGTTTACTAAATATAGACTCATTGTATATTCATTTGAATCAGTTAGTCTTCATTTGTCAAGAAATCGTACGCAATATGTTCCGTCTCTTCGGTCTCTTCCTGCATATCTTGAGAATCTCGGGCGAATATTATTGTGTGGCTTCTCATTGTCCATTTGTTGTATGTTCCACAGAGCAGTTATAAAAGTTCTGGAAAAGATGAGCTAAGCCTGATAAACAAGTTTGCCGTTCACTGCCTTTTAGTGTGCTTTGACGTTCATTTGCAAAAAATCTGGATATTTTAACGCCAGTGTGGCTAGACCTTAGTCAAAACACCAACCAAAATGTATTGCCTGATACAGTATAAGAGATACTGAAAGTAAATATAGAACATATCACTTTCGGAACCAGCTTCTTCTAGGGCCGCTAGTGAATGATCTTCTCTCCCGACTTTTCCAAATTTTTCTCACTTGCTTCACTCTAGCATTCAATGAGAGTTCTCAAAATAGAACATAGACCATAAGCACAACCGTATCAGGTCTGTTAATTCACATACATATGTCCTCGGCACAACTATCCGGAATGAAGTCTTCAGATTTCAGGGGCAAATACTTAAACACAAAAAATATAATAAATTATTTATGGTTATGTTCGCCAATATCGTTTCTGTAAGTATAGTCATTAAACAGCAGAAAAATTAGTTTTGAGACAGACTATCTCAAAATATTCATATTTTCATTTCAGGGAATCTTTGATTTCTATATACATTATCGGGTGTTTATTGTCAGGTTTTTCTAAATCAGCATGAATTCAATAATTTATTTTGACTTTAATGCAGTTGTAGTTAAGCTTTATATGTAAACGAGAACAAATCATGCGAAAGCGAAAGCTATTCCCCAAAGCTTTTCCTTTAAAGCTTAGGAGAAAGTACGCCTTAAAGGAAAATATGAGTTTAACAATAATAAATTTTTTAATTTTGACTCCTTAACTATTGTAGGTACTATATTGTAAAAATAAAGAACAAGTGAAAGCTGTCGTCAAAGCTTTTGAAATACATTTTTGGAGGAAACTTTTACAGAGAAATATGATTTTAACAAGGAACCTGTAATTTACTTCGACGTTTTAATTGCTGCATATCTACCCTACATAAAAAAGTGAAAGAGAAAGCTCTCGTTAAAAGCTTTTGAAATATGTCTTTTGTAGAATTCTTGGTACTTGGAAGAAAATATGGTTTTTATAAGGTGTCTATAATTTATTTTGACCTTGTAGCTATTAGGTATCTGCCCTAACTCAAAATAAAGTTAAAGTGAAAGTTATTCCTAAAAGCTTTTGAGATACCTTTTTCGTTGACTACCTAGTTCCTGGACTAAAAGATGATTTTTAAATACATTTGTTTGGACTTTGTAACTATTGGGTGTATATCTTATTTCAAAAAAGTGAAAGCTTTCGCTAAGAGCTTTTGAAACCTTTTTGAGAAAAATCATGGTTCTTGTAGGAAAATATGATTTTCACAAGAAATCTGTATTTATTTTTACTTTTTAATTATTGGATACAAATACCATGTAAAAAGTGAAAGATATAGGCAAAAGTTTGAAGTAGAGCTTTGGGACAAATAATGGTGCGTCAAGAAAAAATTTATTAAATAAAAGGAAATGTGTACTATTGTACTATGTACCTACTCTACGTAAAGAAGTGAATGTGAAAGCTTTCGCCAAAAGCTTTTGAAATGTCTAATGGAGAAATTATGGCTCATGGAGGGAAATGTGCTTTATTTTAATTTTGTTACTATTGGGTGCCTGTTCTAAGTCAAACAAAAAACAAAAAAAAAAAAAAAAACGGTTGATATGAAAGATATAAACAAACGCTTTTATAATAGAGCTTTGGGACAAATATTGGTTCTTCAAGAGAAACATGATTTTAAGAAGTAATGTGTACTTTGTTAATTACTTTTGTTAAGTAAAAAAAAAGGGAATTTGAAAGCTTTTGATAAAAGCTTTTGAAACACGTATGGGAGAAATTATGGTTTATGGAGGATGTTATGATTTCAACTAGAGCTGGATAATTTATTTTGACCTATCATCTATTGAATACCTGCACTACATAAAATAAGTAAAAGTGAAAGCTATCGTGAAAAGCTATTGAACAATTTTTTAAGAGAATATTTAACCACAAATCTGTTAAATTTTTTGGTACTCACTTTAAAAAGACGGAGGGTGAAAGCTTTAGGCAAAAGCTTTGATTTATTCCTTTGGGTAAATCCTAGCTTATGGAGAAAAATATGATTTTAATCAAAAATTCAGTTTCGATTGCAAAAATATATCAATGACTAAATAAACTAAAACTCAAGTTAGAGTCTATAAATGACTTTAAGTCGACACTTTAGAAAAGCTTTGATAAATTAGTACTTGATAAAACAAATAATGTTTGGAGTGAGGATCATCATATAAAATTCAACATTCACCAATTACCGGCTTTCAAAAAGCAAAGTTCAAACCTTTTAAAAATTTTCAACTTATGAAATTTTCAATTTTAAGCTCACTTTATGAATTTATATTTCAACTCTAATTTCTTAAAAACCCAAAAATTTATGTCCCAAAAGTTTTGCAAAAAAAAAGTCTCAATGCAATGCAAAATCTGTATTTGCTTAATTAAACCTGCATTGCTTGTTTGATTACACACACAAGCCTTAATTTAAGCCTTAACTCACGTTTTCTTAGACGAACGCTTTTGTTTTGCTAAACTTAATTTCCGTTCGCCTTGTTTATTTATGCCGATAAAGTTACGTAAGTACGCTGCTACGAATACAAATGCAAATATGTTAATGCTTCCGAGTCATAAACAAATTAAATTCGAAATTAATGCAAACAAGAAGCGCACATACCAACCGAATGCCTGAGCAACTCTGTGCATATTATTGGATTATCGAGATTAAATTTGCACTCGACCACAAGTTTGGTTTGCTTTTGACTCTGGTCAATAATTCGTGGATGCTATGCATAAAGTATATACGTATGTATATATGTAAGCTGAAAGTTATATAGTAAATATTTATAATTATATGATAAAATACTCGGAGCTGTTGGTTTGTGAAAAGAAGATTTGATGCTGCATACAATAGGTAGAGGAAGTAACTCATATTCTCTCCTTTCTTGTATTTGCAGCAGTAGTATATAAAAAGAAGACTTCTAACTATTTCTGGTAAGCTAACATATGTACATATATGAGATTAAACTTTTCCTACGGCGATATTTCTCTATTTCGTAAACTTCATGTGTTATGCTTTGCTCCAAGACCTGAATGGAAGAGGTATTGTACGCACATCCCAACAGGAATAAGTCTGACGGTGTAATATCACACGATCTCGGTAGCCAATCGACCGGCCAAGAACATGAAATTATCTGATCACCGAAACGATCTCCCAATGAATCCATTAATTAATCCGTTGTGCAGGAAGGTTAGCCGTCTTGTTGAAATCAAATGTCGCAAAGATGACGAGCTTTAATTTCAGGTATCAAATAGTCGGTTATCATGAAGTGATAACGATCACCATTACCAGATACATTCTCATCGCCATCAGCAATCTCTTCAGGTTCGCTTCGTCACAAATGCGTCAATTTTGCTTTGACACAGTCAACCATACAACACCATTTGAAGATATTGAGCAATCCACACTCCCTCTGCGGTTGTAGCAATTATCCGTACTGTTTTAAGGTAAGAACTCCAAATTGTGAATAATTAAGCACGGAATTAAGCAGGACACTATCCCCTCTCCGTTACTGTTTAATTTCTACATATCGAAACTCCCTCAATCACCAGAGGGAATTTTCATCAGCAAGTATGCTGATAATTGCACGATATTTACGATGTGTTTCAAAATAAATGGCTATCTCTCCGACGTTTCTCGCTTCTTTTCTGCAAGTGTACTACACTCTGCCCACTAAATCAACAGAAAGCATATCCACGAACCAGACAAAGGTGTACAGACCGATTTTCGCCATAAAAGTCGCTTCAGATGTGTCAGAATACGCAGAATCGCAAACAGTTAGCTCAAGCTTGTCGTCGGAATCTAGACTGATTTTTACGCAGCTTCGTCCTGAATACAGTAGAAGGTTAAAGTCCTACTTATTTAAAACTAATTTAATTAATATTACTTAAAATTAGTTTAATTAAATATATGTCGTGCATGTAACAAGTCCCCGCATAACTCTATACACCTCTTTGCATGACCAGCAAACCCCACTCATCTACTACTCCTCCCCAATATGGGCCGACCCCGTCAAAATATCACGATGATTTTTGATACAACCATTCTGGGTCTTACCACCTAAACTGCGATTTCATAACAGATGAAACAGCAACAACAACTGGAATCGAGCATAGTCACCATAGCAAATGTATGATGATACGCTTCAACGGTATACGAGCTTTGATACTTTTCTAGGGCTTTTCATATCATAAAAAACAAGTCTTCACAGTCAAAGTGGGTTTCCCGTAATCGTCATATTCGTGGCGAGGATAATTCACGAAAACAAAGCTTACACAACCTCAACTCTTGAAGGTAGCTACCATTAAAGTAGTAGAAATCATCTCACAAGTTTCAAGTCAGGAGTTTCTGGATGGAGTAGTGTGTTTGTCAATAAAGTTTCCAACAGTTTTAAATTAAAAATTCACTTTCGATGATTACTTGTCAATAATTTCATCATACTTTTATGAAATGGTTTTCATATTGGTCGGAAACTTTCGGAGTTGAAATCTTTAATATATACAGGAGCATTGCTGTAAGGTTTTGGAAACTTGGGTAGATTAAAGGGTTAAAGAAGGGACATTAAAAAATGCTTTCTCTTTCGATAGCCTTTCTAAAAACTCAGACTATTGCGTCGCAGAGTTCACAATAGTAACCTTTTCTCGACACAGATTTCAATTTCATATATTATATCAGCGAAGTGAAGTCGCTGCAACGGAGCCGCGAGGTACTGAGATTTTTAACAGCTGGTTTAAAGCTCGGAGAAAATTTAGGTTAGGTTAGAAGCACTTAAGGGTACAGTTCTTAGGTGTTTTGATCTGACGTTCAACTTCTTTAATGGAACGTTAACTACTTGTTCACTGTGCGCTCAAAAGTAGTCATCATCAGACTGATTAGAGCGAAATCAATGAAAACTGCAAAGTCGATGAGCCAGCAAGAAGGAGCACTTTTGTTCAACTTACAGCGGAGTGGGAGCGAGTTTAACATCGATTATCCTCTTGCCAACTCTGCACCTATGGAATTCGCGTGAGCTTAGCAGGTTAAAGCGGCGAACTAGTTCTTCTTAGCTAGAGTTATCTTGTAGCAAAAGTTAAAGCTTTTTCTGAAGATTGTCATAGGAATTCATGTGGAGAATCTTGTCGAATGAAAGATGTCAAAGTTGAAAGAAGCAAGAACGATTATCCAGCAAGGCTGAGCTTGACAGATCTCGGTTCTCCTACTTTCGGCTAATGGTAAGAGCTTCAACAGGATTGTCATCGTCTCAAGGCGCTTTTTCAAATTGTGCGGGTTTTTATGATCATTATATAGCAGTTCCAGGTATCACAAAGAATCGCTTGCCTAAGGTACACAACTGAGGTTTCTGTTAGCGCTTGTAATTGGTTAAACTTTTAACCCAACCGATTTTGCTATATGCTAGAAAATGAAGACCGCAATAAAGCCATAAACCCAAGTAGCTCACGATCCAAAGTTTTTTAAGTAGATGCATATTAAGTGCTGGATTTTTTAAATATTTCCATTATGGCAACATTTACCGCATACTTTGAACGCAGCACTCCCCTGAGTTCCTGAGTAAGCCGTCGCTCATTGACTCCGTTAGTAATAGTGGCAATAAATCAGTCAACTACCGCAGATGTGCATGCTTCATGTGAGCCACAAGTGCACGCCGGAGCGCTCAGTGTTGCAACAACCAAACAACACATACACTCAAAGTGTGTGCGTGTGTGTGGTAATATTAAACTTGCCTCTTAACCTCGTATTAGCATTGGATTACTTTGTTATGGTTTCTACGACTTTGACTTCACTTCACCGCTGAGCCACTCAGTTGCTGAGCTGATGAGCTGGTGAACTGCTGGGCTGCTGAGCTGCCGTGGATTGCTAAAAAATAACTCCAAACTGTGCTGTGCCTCGGTGGCTTGTGTGCATATGCTTCTTCGCCGCTCTTTGACTACTGTCGCTATGGTTGCAGCATAGTGGTTTACTTGGTTGTTGTTGCAGTGGTTCATTCTGCTTTATTGTTATTGCTCTTCTTTATTGTTATGTTTATAAGCTGAAAAGCTGTCAGCCAACAGTCAACTACTGTTCTAATACGTACTTTCTTAGCGTACATTCTTTGGCAGCTCTTTACTTAAGATGCCCCACCCCCCTCCACACGCTCTGCGTCCAACTATTTTGTGCCGTTATACTAAGCTTGTTGTTGTTGTATGTGTTGTAGCTTACATTACTATGTGGATATTTTAAAATAGCTTAAGCTTGTGGCAATTTTTAGGGGGAACAGTAAACCGTGCTGTAAGCTGTAAGCAAATATGAAATTATCGAATGCAGGGTGACTCGTATTCAATATTTATTAGAAATCAATTCAATAATTGGATCAAACTGAAGAACCCTCTTCTTTTTTGGCAAAAAACTGGGACAGCCGATTTTCAGTAACTTCTGTTGAGTCAAATTTTTAATTAGGAAAATCTTTCACTATAGACAGGAACCAGTTGTGATCACTTAGTGCTGGTCCGGACTTTGAGTTTGATACATAACGACCTTCCAGCCCAGCTTCCGGAGCTCTTGAAAAGTCACTACAGTTGTGTGAGGCCTGACGTTGGAACAAAACTCTTCTCGGCCGGAGCTGGTCGCTTTTGGGTGACTGCTGTTTTCAGACAGTCCATCTGAAGAATACACTTCTGTTTTTGCCAAAAACTTTGGTAGTCGATATTTAAGCTTCTGTTGAGTCCAATTTTTACTCAGGAAAATCATATACTATAGACAAGAACCAGTTGTCATCAGTTAGTATCAGATCTGGACTTTAAGATGGATGCATAAGGTTCATGCAACCAAACTCCCGAAGGTTCTGGCGAGTCATTATAGCTGTGGGAGTTCTGACGTCGGAACAAAGCTCTACTTCAACTGACCTAAGCTGGCCACTTTTAGGTGATTGCTGTACTGGTGTAGACGGTCCAATTGTCTACCGTACATGTTCGCATTGAGACTTCGGTCCTTAGAGAGTAGCTTATAAAATATATAGATCAAAACCTTCCTGACCGCCAACCCTGCTTAGCCTTCATTTCCGCTGGTTCCTCACATTACGACCACGATTGCTATCGCTAGACATTGTCTTAAGTGGGAAAACAATGGATTTTTGTTAGCTAGAAATTATGCTGGTACAAAGCTTACAGTAGTCGTTTGTGCCCTGTCGCAACTTTGATTACATGCTTTGAAGAGCCGGCAGTGTGTTCCGAATTTTTTTTTACACTTTGTTCCCTCAACACTTTTCTTAAGAGTCTAGATAGACGAGGAATGCGCCACGACCTTAGGTCTTTTGTGCTTTTAGAGATCTAAGTTTTTAATGAATTAATTTTGTGATCTTGGTTCTTCATCTTGCTCGACAAAATTGA
Organism: Bactrocera latifrons; assembly: GCF_001853355.1. Taxonomy (NCBI): domain Eukaryota; kingdom Metazoa; phylum Arthropoda; class Insecta; order Diptera; family Tephritidae; genus Bactrocera; species Bactrocera latifrons. The sequence goes on along the minus strand of NW_017537523.1, from coordinate 1,300,931 downwards.
AAGCTGAGTTAAGAGTTTGTTAACGTCGAGTTATCTTATATTTAAAACAAGTCTATTTTCTCAGTTTCTGGTCATTTAACCACTTTCGTTTCACTATAGTCTTATCATTAGGCGAGCAGGTAATCCATCCACTTCGTCGATACGTCTTTTTCAATAACAAAGATAGATAAATTTCAGGTTTTAGAATTTTTTCTACTTCAAGATCTCTAGCAATCCTCTATAAATCTGTGCTGAGCTCACAAGAGTCTAAGAGTCTAACCTCAGCAGAGCTTACAATTGATCAAACAGGTAATCCATTGACATTACACAGGTGCGTTTTGGTTAATAAATTCTTTTTTTTTTCATCACTCATCATTGAAGGAATAGATTTTCCATAACTCCATAAAGTTTTGCCATTTTTGCTTTGCTTGTCAGAATTGGGTAAAAATTGCTCATTAGCTTCGATATGAATTCAGGTTTTCAAGAATGAAGAATTAATACGAAAAATGCGAAACTTTACATTTCATCTAAAACCTGAAGTGTTTTGCTACTGAGCTCGAAGCTGGATCCAATAGCCAGATTATCATCAGCATGTAAGGGACATCGACAGAGACTATTGAGCTCGAAGGTGGATCTATACCTTGAAAAATATCCAGATTATCATCAGCATGCAAGGGACATCGACAGAGACCTTGCCCTCTGAAACATATTGCTCAAGCTTACAATGGGTCTCGAAGTTATATTTGTACACTTCGAGATACTTTATACCACATCCCTAACGTCAAGCGTTTCATTTCATTCGGTCAAAATTCCAGCTGGTATTCCTAGCTGATTTTGGAAACGTCAAAACGCAGCACCCTTTAAGCACACATATGTAAGTTATGAGTTCTTTATATGGCTGCATTGCTGCTTCTCATAACTCGGAGAACGTCTTTACGACTCCAGAGTAATTTAATGCACTTTATTTCAGCACAGCTGCACAGAGTGATTTTTCATGGTTACTGCTCTCCGGCTGCCGCTTTATAGCGCTGCATGTTGCAAGCGCATATTGTCATCCACAAAATTCACTATTCTATGTACGTAGAAGCATAGTTTTGTGCGTGCAACATTTTACTCAGCCATAAGAAAAATATTTATTGTAGATTTATTAGCGGGAAACTATATATGAAAATATCTTAAAAGGCTTCAATAGAAAAGTAAATAAATTTATTTATGACTGCAAAGCACTTTGAATACAATCGAAAGAGCTGCTTGATGAAATGTAATGGATCTAGATTATGGTGTGTTTAGACAGTATGCTTTGCTCTCAAGTTTTGGATACAATTTTTTAAAGGTTTGAATATAACTGTTAACATATCAAAAGCGTTTCTTAAGTCTAAAAGTTTTTGGACAAAGATTTTTTTGGCAGAGAGCAAAATTTCTTGGATAGTTCCTACCGCGACCAATGTGCCGACAACGATAAAAGAGTTTAGACTATTTTTTCAAAGCATTATGTTATTAAGAGTAACATGCTCTATTTGAGAAGTTGTGCTTGCTAAGGTTCTTAGTAGCATTTGCTGAAAGAAACTCTCAGTTGAAAGAAGTATTATTTTATATTAAGGCTTCCATGTGTTGGTATATGATTTATTTTTAAACATCAAGAGTTAGTTTTCGTAAGTAGCTTATGTTCACATTTAATCATCAAAGAGTAGAATATAATAATCTTATTTGGACGTGAATACCGACAAGCATCTGTTTGATATGAACACAGTGTTACTCTCTTACGAAAAATGTAAACGAAGCATTATATTCACTATGCTGCATCAGATTAGTAACTTTTGCATTGATTGATTCTTATATTTTGCCAAAACATAAAGAATATGTGTTCCTTTTATGTTTGAGTTATGATCAAAGCTTTTATAAATAAGGTCGCAATTGAAATATTGAAATAATAAAATGATCAATAGCTGCGGCAAAGATGAAATTTGCATGCAAATAACATCTTCATAATTTATTTGATCTGGTAGCTATGTGAGGGAGTCACCAAACGTTTGACGCATTGTATCCTTGTTTGGACGTGCAATAGTTCACTCTCGAAAAGCTGCAACTAGTCACGTGCAAGCACAAAAGCCCCTAAATCACCCTGCCCGGACGGGATTGCAGCAGAAATACTGAAAATAATTGACCGGCGCACTATGGAGTTTACACAACGCCTAACTCCAAGCCGGAATATTCCTTGAACCCTAGAAAAAGCAACGACTGGCGCTAATCAGTAAGGGAAATGGAGATCTCAACTCGCCATCTACACTATGCATGCTTGACACAACGGAAAAGCTCAATGAAAGGCTACTTAAGCCCTAGCTCGAAGCGGCTCTCAATGAAGCGCAGATGGAATAGAAACAAAAGAATAGTGTGAATGGGCGAATATGATCGACGCTCTTGAAAAAAATCTTTAAAATCACCGACTACCTCAGAACGGTGGTATGGAGCTACCTTAGTAACAAGCTAGAGAGAGATCACGACAGCTAGCAGTCACGTTAAAAACATCAAGAAGATCCATTCTAGGCACAGACTTGTGGAACAGCAGTTACGATGCTATACTAAAACTCCAAATTTCAGACAAATCGTATTTAAATAGCTACGCAGACGACATCGCAGCAGTAATCACAGCACTAGACACACAAAAAGTGCGAATTAAACGTTGCATCACTCTGAAATGTAACATAATGAAATGGCAAGTCTTATTGAATACATTGACATAGTTTGATAGAAATCTGTAAACAAACAGGAGCTGTCTAATAATGCAGATAGCACATAACGATAACCCTGGTAACTGGTATGAACTAGCAAGAACAGACACCGCGCTACAGCTAGGTTCCGAAAAAAAGGAATTAATATGCCTTTGGCTACTTGTAGATATTTATTCGACAAATATTTAATAGATTTAGCTGAGTTTCATTGAAATTAATTCCTAATTAATTCTATATGCCACAAGCAGGCAAACGTGGCCTGAGCACTTTAGAGCGAAGACTAACTGGTCACTGTCCAATTGTTAGGCACTCCAATAGATTCGGAAAACCATAGAAGGTTGCAGTTTTCAAGAGGTATGGGATGCTAAGTTTTGATTAGGAAAATAATAGTAATTGTTGACCGAGGGTTTCGTGACAATGCCTTGAAAATTTCACAAATAAAACCTTTTATGCTATTGAGCTTCATCTGGAGCACAGGCTGGTTTAGTGAGGACAAATTTGAGAGTTTTTCAATTACTCGTCAATATTTGAGATGTCTAGTAATGATGTAAGGACTAGAAAAAAGAAGCGTGAAGGTTTTATCTAGCATAGTAAGTATGATCCGAATATGCATAGCTCTGTGCGCTAACTTGTTGCCATTTTGAAGGTAATTTCAAAATACCACTCTTACACAGACACTCCTCCCTAGTGGCAAAAATGTGGAAACCAACCAAGCTGCTGAAGCTTTTAGCGCGTTACTATCGATATGTGTGGCATGATGCATTAGTGAAACGAAATTCCTATTTTATATGCCAAAGCTGACGTTTTTTCTTTAAGATGGTGGAATTGTTAGCCCGAATGGAGAGTTTGATCAAAGAAGAGCTGCTTACTTGTATAGTGGATATTTCCTTTCCAATCCCAAGACCTCGACGTAGAAAAGCCAATTCAGCAGCGATTTATATATAGTAGCTTTAGGTACTGGACAATCGATACAGTAACTACTTAATCGATTATTGCCAATATTATAAAGATATTTTTTAACAGAGTGAGAGTGAGAGCGTCGCATCTCTGACGTCATAATTTTTGGAACGAAATCGAAGAAACCAAAATGAAGTGCGATTAGTTCTTACAGTATCAAGAACATAAGCAATATACATATTTCCTACCTCCTGTTTTGCAATTTCGTCTTTGAAGAAGAAAAACTATAAAAATCGGTGAATATTTTTTTTTCTTACGTTTACCTTGGCTAATGCTCAAACTATACTGAGTCAAAACAAACACAAATCTTTCTGAGCAATTTTTCCATTACAAATTTTTAATTCACATATCGCACCCTACAACAGGGTCTTGGAAGCCGAAACATACCAAATTGACTACATTTCAAAAATAACTGCATGCGTAGGCTTCATGAAAGGTATAAGAGAAACACTTGTTGATAGCATGAGACACTTGAGTAAGCATTAAAGCGCTCGGCGCCTAAAACGCCACTACATGAATTATGGCATAACGCAGCGTGGCGTGGTGTATTCCAATGGCAGACAAATTCACTGTCGAGGTCTAGGTAATGCCAAGCGCCCGACAAGGAAACACATGGATATGTATGTAAGTGCGTGTTTGTGCCAACACAAGTACATTTCTTGTGCAATTCTATACTCACACACATAAACAAACACACGCATGGCCGCATTAAACTGACTACTAGTTGTTGACATTTGAACGCTGCGCCATCGATATCCATCAAAACTGTTATTTCATAGGAAATACATAAGTCTGCATGTATACTACAGTAAGTATTTCTCGTTCTGGCCACACACCACACACCACATAACCAACACGCTTTACAACAAATATTTAACGTTTTAGCCTAATTAAATTAGGCTCATTTGTCTGTCATCATATTGCTATTGTTATTGCTACCACGTTGGTGCTATATAAATTTCAACGCCCCATGGCGAGCGCACTCAAAACGCAACGGTATTTTCGCGCAAGTGGCAACGGGCGTCCGTCAAGTGCTGGGAATACAAACAAAACACTATCAAACAAGGAATTCTATTCATTTTGTCGAGCGAATAAAATTGCGTGAACGAATTAGTGAATATTAAAGTAGTGGGCGCGTGTCGCGCAACACTTCAGCCGCGTACGCGAAAACCGGATAACTGTAAAGCGCTGTCGAAACGGTCGCAGCTCTTCACGCGGAAGTGTCACGCTGTTGTTGGTAGTTTTGCGGTGTTGTTGTAGCTGTTAAGCGCTCGCCGAAGTGTTGCGGAAAGTTTTGTGTTTTTAAATAACCCTTAGATCGTGTTTCTAAAGTGTTTGTCATGGATGATATTCTGATAATTTGAAAAGTAAATGTATTCAAGTAAAAAATTCAGAAGTTAAAAATTAAATAAAAAATAAATTAAGTAGCAGAAAAGTGTTTAATACTTATATAATTGTGATTAAATAGTGTTTGAAGTGCAAAAGAAAAAATTTGATCAGGTAATGAGTCAAAAACATTTATAACAATCATAATAAAATGGATAAAAAAAAAGTAAAAAAATTAAACCTTAAACGAAAAATGAATTCTTAATTAAAAACTGATTCGCATAATAATTATATGGATAAAACTAAATTATTTTGAAGTGAAGGTCTACATTTTATATTAATTCGAATGAAAATAGAAAAAAATTTTAAGTGCTTGCTAACTTTAAATAATTTAATTAAAACATTTCTTTAAATATATATTCTACGCAATTAAATCAATTAAAAATAGGGGCAATTAACATAATAAAATAAAATATGTATACAAAATTAATAAGCAAAATAAAAGTAAAAAATTAAAAACCGAATTAAAATAAAATTATTTAAGAAATCTCAAATTCAATAAATAACAAATATTAAAAAATTAAAAAAAAAAATTAAATAAATTTAAACAACTTCAAATAAGAATAATTATATTAAATAAAATGGATCAAAATTGAATATAGAAAAATATAAAATAACACAATATTAAATTAAATTAAGTTAAATTAAATTGAACTAAATTAAATTAAATTAAATTAAATTAAGTTAAGTTAAATTAAATTAAATGCATTATTACATTAAAACAATAAAATAAAATAAATAAATTGTGTGCGAAATGAAATTTATAAAATAAGTAATAATTCAGTTAAAATGCATAAATAAAAAAAATTAAATTAAATAGATTGAAATTAAATAAAAACAACAAAATGC
>NW_017537523.1:1283856-1293841 GCF_001853355.1 Bactrocera latifrons | reverse complement strand
AAATTAAAAAAAAAATAATTTTTGCAATTTTTTTAAATGTATATTACTAGTATTTTCTATAAGGCATTTTTTAATTTAGAAATTCTTAGTGCCAAATACTATGTAGAAGAAAGTGTAGCCATTGAAGCATACTCTGTTTCAAGTTTTGTATGATAGGTATAACTAGTATATATGTCCACCACATATTATATTCATAAGTAGTTTAAAAGTTTTGAAAGAATAGAGATAGCTTTCAATTTCAAGCAATAGCAAAACTTACTCCGTACTTACTTCGAAAATATATGATATTTCATATAAATTTTTGATGATATGGAAAAACAAAAAATGTTATGACCTCTCCTATTATATAAATAAAATATATGTCCGAAAGTAATCTACAAGAACAAAGTTCTTAAAAAATATTTTTTTTCGATAATAATCGTCTAGAAAAATAAAAAATTAAATATAAGAGAAAAAAAAAACTTAGAAAACTCTATCTCATAAATACAAGAATAATCGATAGAAAAGAAATATTTGTCCTCCAGAAGTTTTCTTTCTTTGCGCCATTAATTTTCTTCACAAATATTTCCTGCTCCTTTATAGTTTTTTCGTAATTTCTATTTTAATAAAAGCAACGCATGCATAAGAAAATTAAAAATGAAGATCATGCCGGAGCGTTTAGAGAAACTGCAAGCTTTTGTTTGCTCCAGAATGCAGCAGGTGAGCTGTGCAAGCGTGACGCCTCGGGCATGTAAAAAGCTTTAAATGTATGCAATATTATATGTACAGTTGTTGTTTTATGTGTCTCATTTGTTAGTACGTGGTTACACTTGTAAATATGTACACAAAAACTATATGCGAAAATATGTGTAGAATATGCAAATTTTTCAATCAAAATATTTTTCTTAAATTTTATTAATTTTTGTGTTTTTAAATTAAAATATACAAATGTTTAATACAAAGAATACCTAAAAATATGTATATAAATTATCAGCATATTAATCGATTATGCCATGCCTCTATTTGTGTATGCGCGAACTAGTTCCTCAGTTTTTGAGATATCAATTTGAAATTTTGTACATGAATTTTTATCGCAGAAAAGCTGCTAGTTTGTCGGAATCGAGGATATCGGCTCACTGTATCGTATAGTTACCATACAAACTGAATCATCGGCATCAAGCACTTGTATGAAACCCACTTTTATTTGACGATATATCTTCAAGAAATTTGTAAAATTATTAAAATCTAAGGCCTCCCTACATTCTTCGAAGAAATTGCGCAGATTGTGCCACTATAGCATGTAGCCGTCATATAGGCTGAACGATCGAAATCAAGTCCTAGTAAGGAATCTTTCGTATTTTCAAATTTCCGCAATTTAACTACAGTGGACCATTAAAACTGAGTAAAAAGAAAAATATCTCATGCCATAAAAAGTGGTCAAAATTAAATCTCGTTTAAAAAATTATTTGGTTGAATCTGTTTGGAACAAGCTTTTTGTACAAATACTTTTGCCGTGTTCATAATATAAAAATTGTGGTGGCTTAAAGTTTAAAAGTAGCGCAAAAAATGTGGCTAACGAGTCACAAAAACTGCAAAATAAAAGTATATTAAATTGTATACATATAGTACGTATATGGTGCACCCTACAAATATATGGTATCGCAGAAGTTTTTACGAAATTGTTGAACTTTTTGATATTTTAGTTTATAAACAGAATTTGCATTATTTTTACAAAGCTGTGTAAGAAAAAAACAAAACAAAAAAAAAAAAAAAGAAGCATTTAGCGAGTGTGCCATAACACTGCATGCAACTAGGCGCTTAAGCTGTTAAATGAGAAATGAAGTGTTGAAATAGTAGCATAAATGCGAGCGGAAAACAAAACATATTTTTTGGCAGTGCATAAAAATTAAGCAGTTAACTAAAGTGATGCTTAAACCCTACATGGCTTCGCGGTAGCACATTTCGACACTTTTTTGGTAGTTGATAAAGTGGCTTAAGTTTTGCGCTGCTACCAAATGAAATTTTTGCATTGCTGTAAAAAGTGTGGAATAAAAGGAGTTTTGGGAGCTCAGTTGACAGTGTGATCATACGGGTATAAGCTGTTGTAAATAACAAACAAAATAGATTTAGAACGACCTTTCTGCTGATACATATTTACTGTTTACTAAGATATATCCTAATAAAATTATCATCAGAGAAGTTTCATTTAATTTTTTAATCGAAATTTTATAAAAAAGCGTATATATATTATTATAAATGTATCGCCAAGTTTTTTGGTTGTAGCTGAAAGACGAGATCTACTTTTAAAGCAGGAACTTAGGTCTGATTAGCATAGATTAACATGAATTATACAGTGCGAAAATATTCTCAGACATTGGCAAGATTGTTTGTCTCCAACTCTATTAAATATTTCAGCTTTACTTTTTTAAATTCCATGTTTCGAAGTCGAAAAAATCTTTTCGTATTTTCAATCCAACTGCAAATTATTTTTATACTCTCGCAACAAAGTTGCTAAAGAGAGTATTATAGATTTGTTCACATAACGGTTGTTTTTCAGTCTGAAAACTGAAAGAGTCAGATATAGGGTTATATATACTAAAGTGATCAGGGTGACGAGTAGAGTTGAAATGCGGATGTCTGTCTGTCCGTTCGTCCGTGCAAGCTGTAACTTGAGTAAAAATTGAGGTATTATCATGACGAAACTTGGTACACGTATTTCTTGACTCCATAAGAAGGTTGAGTTCGAAGATGGGCAAACTCGGCCCACTGCCACGCCCACAAAATGGCGAAAACCAAAAACCTATAAAGTGTCATAACTAAGCCATAAATGAAGATATTAAAGTGAAATTTGGCAAAAAGGATCGCATTAGGGAAGGGCATATTTGGACGTAATTTTTTTTGGAAAAGTATGCGTGGCCCTGCCCCCTACTAATTGTTTTGTACATATCTCGAAAACTACTATAGCTATGTCAACCAAACTGTATAGAGTCGTTTCTCTTAGGCATTTCCATATACAGTTCAAAAATGGAAGAAATCGGATAATAACCACGCCCACCTCCCATACAAAGGTAATGTTGAAAATCACTACAAGTGCGTTGACCGACTAACAAAAAACGTCAGAAACACTAAATTTTACGGATGAAATGGCAGAAGGAAGCTGCATCCAGGCTTTTTTTTGAATTGAAAATGGGCGTGGCGTCGCCCACTTATGGATCAAAAACCATATCTCAGGAAGTACTCCACCGATTTTAATGAAATTCGGTACATAATATTTTCTTAACACCCTGACGACATGCACGAAATATGGGTGAAATCGGTTTACCACCACGCCTTCTTCCAATATAACGCTATTTTAAATTCCATCTGATGCCTTCTCTTTATAATATATACATTAAGGATAAATGATGATAGCGGAATAAAACTTTACACAAATACGGTATTTGAGCTGAGGTATCCCTTGTGGAAAAATTGTCGTGATCCGACTATAACTTTTCAATACAATTAAAATAAATGAAAATACAATTCAATACTCAAAGTACACAAATTGATCTAATCTAATTAATTTTACAACTTTACTCTATCCATTGACCGAAACTAATGRTAGTTCGATGGTGCAAGGTCAGGTCTATATGGTGGATGCATCAAAACTTGCCAGCAAAGCTTTCCCAGTTTTTGTCGAAACAACAAAGATACCACATACATCTTTGTTGTCCTTATAGAAGAGGAAGCCCTTTTCGCTGATCAGTTCTGCATTTTTTTTTTTTCAATTATTTGCTTAAAGCTTATCAGTTGTTGACAGTAAAATGTAGAATCAATCGTTCGTCTAGGCTGGARCAGCTCATAGTGGATGATTCCTCTCCAACCCCACTCACAATACTCAACATAACCTTTCGAGGCATCAATCCTGGCTTTGCGAACATTTTTTAAGCTTCACCACGCTTGGACCATAATTTTTTTTTTTTTTTTTTTTTTTTTTTTTTTTTTTTTTTTTTTTTTTTTTGCACATTATTGTCGTATTTGATCCACTTTTTGTCTCCTGTTACCTCGTTTCAGTAATGGTTCGATTTCATTTCGTTTCAGCATAGAATCGCAAATGTTAATTCGGCTCATTAAATTTTTCACACAGAAATCATGTGGTATCCAAACATCGTGCTACCTTTTGTAGTCAGCCTTTTTTAAATGGTTCAAGACCATTCGATGATGAATGTTAAGTTTCTTTGCGATGTCATGGCTGCTTATGTGACAGCCCTGGTCAATCTTTTCCATAATTTCATTGAGTTTTCAACCACCGAGGTTCATCTTACACATCGAAACTTCCAGAACGCAAGCTAGCGAACCATTGTTGTGGTACACGAACTAATACTGCATCGTTTTTGTAAACTTCAGAAATTTTATTAGTCGCTTGCGTGGCATATTTTTCCCTTTTTATACAAAAATTTCAAAAAATAGCGCATTTCTTCATTATTTTCACTCATTTTTGAACAGCTGTAACTTTTTTTCAATTTCTGTTAATTTTTTTAAAAAAGCTTAAGATCTCACCTTTCCAACATTATATGGTATGATACAATATGATTGGTAGCACTGAAGATATACGACTACAACGACATATTTTGACAAAATACGAAAATACTTTATCGACTACCATACATAATATATATATATGTATTTCTGGGACTTAAGTAAATTGTTTGTTTCAAATGGCTCTGTGATGATTTTCTCTCCTTAAAAAGACCGTATGGAGAATATTCTGCAGAGCTGTATTGTCATCCTCACATATTTGGGATCAGTGACGCCGTCATCGCTACTTTGCTTTATTTTGAAAAAATTCGTAATTCGATTATTAGATGCAGTTGGCTTCATATTGCAATGATCATTTTGTTGCTTAATGTAACCTGTCAAAAAATTTCCTACAAAAAAATAATTTTGATTAATTTTGTGAAGAGTACCAACCTATGTCATCTCAAAAATGTCAAATTTCTGACAAACTTAAAAAATAAAATATTTTTCTCTTGCTATTCAGTTAAGGTGTCTCCCTCGCTTCGAAATAMCCAATAATTACAACTCAAAACTCCAGCACAGCGCACCCTACCATCGCAATATTTATTTGTTTGCAGTTTGTTCATAACAAYGCATATCAGCGCGCTATCATCGTCGGCTTTGTGGACGACATTCATTTTTTATGGGCTCAACTTTTGTTTTCCGAATTCCCGCCGGTGCAATTTCACTCAGTTAGCCGAAAGTTCGGCGCACTAGCAGTAGTGTGAGCCAACACAATGAGGATGAGGATGAGACACAAAGCGACACGCGGCACTCAGCTTCGTGTGTGTAGTGGCTTGGTGTAGTAGTTTCCACATACAAACTGGTATTTACCAGCTTAGAGCGCGTGAAATCCTTTTTTGCCTTCGCGCTGACATGTTCTATTTATGCTCCTTGCAGTATTTAAGGTGTGACAACTTTGCTTATTTTGTGAAATACAWACATATCTACCTATAAATACTGCGTTGAACATGGCAGAGTATGAGCTGTAGTCATACTCGAGCTGYTGTACCGTTATGCGAGCAGCATAAACATGTTGAATGCGCCAGAAATGGCTTAACAGCTGCCAACGGTTAAGCGCGTTTTGTCGGATTTGRTTAAGTGAAAATAGTTTTGCATATGAACAAAGCATGAGATTTACAGTTATTTTGCCATTTTGTTATGCACGRTGAGTGCATAAAGTTGCGCGGCATAATTTTTGGCGAATGTGAACAATTTACGTGAAGCTTTCAAACYTTTAATTTAAAAGCTGCGTCGCGAATGATAAAATGTTGTTGGTTAATAATTTTCAACAGACATGTACTTTCCATTTTTTTGTTGATGCCATCTTTCAATTAGCAGCAGGTGTTTCTTGCTTCAAATGCTGCTGTTTTTTCCAGCTTTTTCAATGACAAATCTCAATCATAGTTACTTACTCTGGTTGAACCCAACGTTATTCGCTAGTTACAAAGCAATTCTGTATATAATCGCTGSGTAGTTGCACTTTGTATGCTCTTGGAAATAATACTCTACTTCATTTAGAGCTCAGAACCACTGACTGCGGCAAAATTGCTGTCTAGATATCTCTGCATAAGTTGAGATAGATTTTTTATTTATAGCAGTTATCAACAACGTCTTGTGTCATATACAATCTGCTTTCTGTAATACTAGCATTATTCTGTTTAAAATATACACACAAATATTTCTCTTTCCTTTCAAAAGAAATCCTTCTTCGGAGAGACCTTGTTCACGAATTATGCTGTCGTTAAAACATGATAGTTCTGAGAGTATATGAAAACTTATATTGACATTTAACTCTTCTACGGATCGAGTGCGGGCTTCTGATTGATTTTTGTTTGCTATTTAGCTCTAAATCACGAGAATCTGTATAGCTAAGTAATTGAACATAATAGCCAGAGCTGAGTCGAACAAATAATGGTAGGTGGTTCATTAAAGAGTTTCTGTATTATATACAAGCTCTCACAAAACATAAATCTTTATTTTTCACTAGGTATATTTATGAAAGAAAATTTGGTGGATTCGCAGATATTTGCTAAAGCTTGCTTCACCACTACTTGCTTAGTTATTCCTCGATTGGGTTTCCTCGGGTAAAAAACATAATAAAGAAATTCTAAAATTTTTGGAAAAAAAAACATGTTAAACTCGGTCATTGCAACGCCATTTCTGGTGTCTCTCGAAAAAAAGATGGAAGAACTTCGAGAAATCTTGCGACTTCAAGAACTCAGTTTCGAGAAAAAAACGTTCAAAAACGATATACTTAGCCTAGCAGGCCTTGAATGCACAAGTTCTCACTGCTATATCTCCCAAACTATTACTCGGATTAACTTTAAAATTTAGTACAATACTCTAGAAATTAAAAATATCTTTAAAATATAAGACAATAAAAATATCGATTCCCGAAAGGTCGTTTAAAAGCGTTGTTCAAAAATTATCATAATAAGTTAATTAGTTAGGTGGRTAGAAGATAGACTGCTTTATAAAATTATTTATCAAAAAATTTGAGAGCAGATTAATTCAGAAAGCATGAGCGAGTRAGAACAGTACAAAACTGGCAACAATAAATATCGCCAGGAGCCACTCCTTAGGGGCCAAAATCTTTAGCTTTGCAAAAATGCTTTGAATGATGTTTTGTTTTCATAAAAACCTTTAAAGTTAAACGCGGTTAAAATTATGTATCAAATGTACTTAGATACATGTGTCTATACATTCAGTGTTGCTTATACGACTTGTTGTACCATATGGAGGTATAGTGTTCAAACCTAACTTAAACTGTAATGTTTAACTTTTTAAGCAATGTTTGTTGAAAAAAAAAAAATTAAAATTAAATTAAAAAAAAAAAAAAAAATGAATTTTTTTTTTGCAGACAGCTCGTCTGTAAGTGTGTTATGTATACGACACGGTGTACCATATGAATGCAGTTACAGTGTATTATGTTAACTGACCTGCGTTGTAGGCAGGAACATTTTATATGTGAATTTTGCTTTTTTTAAGTTGTAGATTTATTATTTCGATTGATGTAAAACATATAGAAGAAGAAACTCTACTTAGTCACGGTTGAAATTGAAATAAACAAAAAAACAAAAAAAAAACAAAAAAAAAAATTGTTTACCTTGGCACCACATTGTTAGGGCAAAAACTGAAACTAAAGTTGCAACAAAAAAAAAAAAAAATATCAACTTGGTAAATAACGGACTGCCTAATTTTATATATACATACATACCATATGCTTCAATATTGCTTTAGCTAGCAAGCAATTAATATATTTTTTTTTTGGCAAATTTCTCACATTGTTTGCTTTAAGTGTCCTTGAATTCTCAATTGCCAACGCAAACTTTGTCAAATGTTAGTAAATACAATAAAGTAAATAAAAGTAATAATACATAGACATAGATACATATAAACCATGAAAACTACACATGCCTTCCAATTAAAGCTTTCGTGTGTTCTTKTTGCTCTTTTTGGTCTGCCGAAAGTTATATGCTCATTTGCCAACTAAGTAAACAAATTTCTGGCAAACTTTTTATTGCAAGGACAAGTAAAAGTTGAAAAAAAAGCAGTAAAAATTTTACTAATGAAATTCAAATATTGTAAAGAGGATTTTATTTTTTTTACGGAATAGAAAAAAAATATTAATTTGTTTCATACGAAAAAAAATCTATAAATTCACACTCAAATAGATACCTTGTTGGCAGTTTGGCTGTTCGGAAGTAATTCAAATAGCACCACACACCTTGATAATCAAAGAAAACTGTTAATATAACCTTGTTTTTTAAACTGCTTTGGCGTGTTGTTTTGAAATCCTGCGAAGGTCCACGATATTCGGCCGATTGATCTTCAGTTTCCGGATCGTAACAATAGATCCAAGACTCAACGCCAGYAAAAATATGACATCCTGGTAGTCGGAGGGCATTGTTTCACAGACRATAGCGTGACRTTATTTTTCGAAAAAATTTAGTACTTTTARAACMAATCGTGCTTTCACTTTTCAGAATGGCTTCCRYTGATCCTTYCGATATTTCAAGGGATGCCAGTAAAATATCTGATTGTTAATCGTTCCTTTATTTTATGCACKTCTTGATAATCAGTTGATGTTGGTGGCYGTCSTAGACGTGGTTCGTCATCAACGCGTTCTTAACTCGTTTTGCATTATTTGTACCAATCAACTACTTGTCCTCTACTCTGTCTTGAGTCTATTGTTGGATATTTTAAGATTATTAAGCGGACAATATTGGCTTNACTTGTCCTCTACTCTGTCTTGAGTCTATTGTTGGATATTTTAAGATTATTAAGCGGACAATATTGGCTTCGGCTACTTTGAGGTACTTTCGCGGAAACAGCAATGATATTTGAAAAAAAAAAAAAAAATATCGTTAGTCATTATCCTTCAGAATTTCACTGCAATCAGGAACCTATTGAAGATGGGAAGCTTGAAAATGCAGCAACAGTTTTAGATAAAGTCGATGAATATTTCCACTGAATGCGCTTGAGATTTTAAAAGTTAAGTGTACTAGATTTGTTATTTTGGGCTTCTCGCCACCGTAAAGTTACCAACTCGTGACAATTATTTTTAAATATGAAAAGAAAATAGATATTTCGGAAAACTTTATTATGTCTGCTTAATTTTCCACAGCATAACTAAAATTTTTAGTACACAAATAATGAAGGATGCTTTGTATACATCTATAGTAAAAGTATATAATTGTGCTCTTCAGGGGACAAACTAGCTTCATGTGTTAAAAAACTAAAAAGGTAATTAGCACAATGCTCAAAAACTCGTAACGGAAATAACATGCGGTAAAAACTGTTAGAAGACATTTGAATGTGGAAAACTTGTTAATATTTTAGAATATTTTTAAAAATTTTGAATATTTTAGAAGTTTAGTTATTTATTTCAGTATATCATCGTTTGCAATAGGCTTTACTTTAAAAAAGTTTTTATAATTATTTAAAGTTAAAACAAAAATGAAAAAAATATTGTTGTTGTAAACAATTTATGTAGAAAATACCACAATTTTAAATAAGTATTATAAAAATACTCAAATTCAATTGAAATATTGGTTTAGCAAGCAATTAAAGACAGCACCAGTGGTTTCTACCTCAATGTGTAGACTACAATTCTAAAGAACTTTTAAACTATAAAATTAATAAAATTGTGCATAAAAATGAGCCAAAATACAAGTATGGGTATGCAGAAGAAGCTGCCAGTGGGTGTAAGTGTTAAATGCTGATAATAATTTGAAATACTAATAGTTGTTAAAATAGTGGGAGTAATTTAGTATACCAGATGCTATTAACCCTTTATTGTTTACTGATATTTTTAGAATCTCTTTAGTAACCAGTAAAGTTGTGTTAAAAGTAATTTTTTCATAATTTTGGTTAGAAATTGCAAATGTACATAATTATTTGTAGAAAAAAAGAAATGAAAATTTATTTTGTTTAACTAATCGTTATATTATTACTAATTACTTTC
>NW_017537523.1:1281797-1283586 GCF_001853355.1 Bactrocera latifrons | reverse complement strand
TGCTGAAAGTTGAAAAGCCTGAAAAGCTTTGTTTAGAGTTTCAGAATAATTTTTCCTCATCATCTGCCATAGTTAAATCATAAATAATACCACAAATAAATCATAAATAATACCACAATTAAATCACATTGAAAAGTGAATTTCAAAAATTTTGTTTAAAGTCAAGTTTTATCTACTCGTATGTGTAATAAATACAATTTGTGATTTTTCAATTATATTTGAATGAATCATTTGGATTATTTGAAACACTATTACAACTTGTTTATAAGAATTTTGAAGTTATTTTGGTAAAACTTGGTAATGAGTGGTTACTATTTACACATAAAATAAAGAAGATTATTTGTGCTCCATATAAGTTATATGCTAAAGTTTTGAACAGTAAAAAACCTTCGACTAGTTAGCTTGAAAAAATGTTGCCTATCTTAGGCTGTTTTTGCAGTGTGGTTCTGTAGTTAGGTAACCACAATCAGTCTTCGATTTAGCGATTTTAGTGTTGATTAAAAAATATTGTTTACACTTAAGCTATATCTGGAGTGTAATTCCAAAGTTACAAACCTTAAGGCATACATAAATAGCCTTCGATTTAGTAGTCACAAAAAACGTTGCCTACCTCTAGGCTGTTTCTGCAGTGTATCTCCAAAGCCACATACCCTTAGTCAGCCAGAAACAGTCTTCGATTTAGTACTTTCAGGGTTGAACAAATAATATTTCTTACTTTTACGCCGTGTTTAGATTGCATTTCTAAAGCTTCACACCCTAAATCAYACAAAAATGGTCATGGATTTGGAAGTTTAAGTATTAATTAAAAAATGTTGCTTGCATGTAGACAGTTTCTGCGCTGTAGTTTTATAGTTATTTAACCTAAATCAGACATAAATAGCCTTCCATTTAGTAGTTTCWATATTGAATAAAAACTGTTGCCTACCTTTAGGCTGTTTGCAGTGTAATACCCAACCTTGGTGTGCTTATAATTGACTATTAAACTTATTATTTTTTATATTTGAAAGATTGAAATATTTCAATGACATAAATTATGGAAGCATGTAGAAACATCAATTCTTCTAACGCAAATAGGTAATATTTTAACATTTAAGGGCAGCAAAAAAAAACTATATTTTTGGGAATTAAAAACAAAGCTGTGTTTTTAAATATCCTGAGTATATTGAGATWTATGAGAAAAAAACTATGATTAGTAACTGAAAAATATATATAGGAAGAAGAAATTTGAGACTTGTCGGCTTAGTCATTTTCGAGTAATGTTGGKCACCGACTTTRAATAAACTATTAAAAAAACGCTTGTACGTGTTAGAAAGCACTGAAGAGGTATAATATTATCAAAAAAAATTGGCAATAGGATTATTGCCTAAAACAATAACGAAATATCTGCAAAAATTGTTCAGATCGGGTCACTACAAGTACAGACTAAAGCTGCCCCACAAACTTACCGATTACAATCAAGTGCCTGTAATGAATGTGTTGAGTTTATGAAGGATATTATAGTTAACGTTTTTATGATTTACCTTGTTTACCTTCCTACTGATGCTATATAATTTTTAAATTTATTAGTGGTTTTCTAATTATTCGTAAATTTTTCTATATGTTTTGGGCGCTAATGGTAGCTTTTCTTACATATTTTCAACCTCCACAACGTTTTCTTTAATTAAAATATATTAATAACACCWAGAAAATGTATATGATTTTGTAAGAAAAAATACGTATTTTTGCTTCAAGTCTCATATTTTCACTTGTTTTGCACGTAAGACTACAAATAAATATGATTTTTCCAGCC
>NW_017537523.1:1278230-1280967 GCF_001853355.1 Bactrocera latifrons | reverse complement strand
ACCAATAATGAACAAAAAAGTAAAATTTTTGCGGACCACAATGTGATTAATAGCACTGGAAATATACGACTGCAACGACATCTATTGCGARACATATAAAATGCGAAAACACTATTTCGACTATCAAACATAAAGATTATATAATTCATATGGAGACATTTGTTGTTGCTATTGCTAATTTTAAGTTAATTTTAACAGACATCGTGCTATCGAAAAGACATTTACAGCTCGGAAGCTATTTATTTTGCACTTTGGCAAACCAACTTTACCTTATCAAAGAGGACATGGCGTATGAGCAACTTTTGACTGGCTTTAATTTCTAAAAAACTCTTATACGATAAAGTGCATATTATAACAGCCTTTCAGCTGTATTTCTTTGACCATTAAATATACGTTGTTGTTATTGGAAATATGYTGTTGTTCTCATTAGCTTAAGGGGTATTCTAGACTATAGGCTCGAATTTCGAGCTTTTTTCAACAATTAATAAAAAAGAAGCACTAGATATTTTTACTAACCGTTTTTTTTTATTAAACGTAGAACAGTACACAAACTAAATTTCCCAATAAAAAAAATTTTTTTTCCATCGAGTTATGCGTCCTTTGAAAAAAAAGGGGTGAAAAAAARACCGTGTCCTCATCGCCATGATTTCTACCCTTGTCGTCATCTTAAAAATAAAACAGTGACAGATGCTTAATGAGTACGAATGTCGCTATGTCATGAGGCAGCAAAACTAAAAAAAAAWTTTTTTATATAATGGCGGCTACTCAAAACAGAAGGTCGATTTTTTCACAAATTTTTCAATTTTGTCGTTTTTTTTTTTTAATTATAAATTTAAAATAAATCGACTGATTAGAACTTGAGATATTGTGGCTACCGCATCAAAAAAAGGAGTTTTGAGAAAACGCGTTTAAAGTTTGACGTTAAGTTTCGGGCAGCGTAATAGATAGATAGATAGTTCGCCCAACCGGTCTAGTTGCCACGCCACAAAAATGGCTATAACTTTGAAAATAATTTGAGTTTTGAAAAATGCTCTTAGGGAGATATTTCTGAATAACAAAACTATCAAATTATGAAAAAAAATTAGATTTTTTCAAATTTCTAGACTAGAATACCCGCTTAAAGCATTATCATCCCTTTTTATTTCGCATAAACCAGCTGTTCTTTATATGATTATGATGACAATGGTTAAGCGAAAACTCTTTATCGAAATAGAACAATAACAACAATAAAACTTTTTCGTAAACAAATCAGTCATTGAAGGAAAATTTGTTTCTCACGCAGATATTTTAATAAAAAGTGCTTAACTTCAGGGAAGTACATCTGCTGCTACCTTGCTGGCTGTCACTTTTGCTTGAAAGACACTGCAGTAATTTGGCAGTCTGAAGCAAGAGTTGATTGAGAGCTATTGAGAGATGGCACCCTATCTAGCCTCTTCATCTCGCGAAAGTATGTGTGTGGAGAAGCTGCCCATAGGAGTAGGGTCCGCTCCACAATTGACTATCAGGGATGCAGTCGAAACGAAATAGATCAACTCTCCACTTCCATTCTGAGACTYTTAAAGTGTTCAGCTTCCCGAAGTATTGCGCAAAAATATATCTACCATATTTAAATGTTGCTTTAGCTTTATCCACGGCTCCTTTACAATAAGATAAAGCAGTCAATGCCTTCCTCACACTCTATCCAACATTGGACGTCTTTGACAGGTTTCTATGAAAAAGGACGCACAAGTACATCACTTTTTCGACAGCGCGAAGTCCAGAGCTCCCCATTTAAGAAAGTAGATTTTATACCTCTAGGAACATACAAGTTATATCAGCCCTTTGGATTAACAGCTAAGCAACGGTTTTYCTCGCAGCAAGTTACCACATTGATATACCCTTGTGTTAACTCGTAAACGATAGCCAAGAGTTTTTCTCTAAACATGGGAGCAACATCATTTGCAAAGACTATCCTTGTCTAGTTCTTGTCAAGTTCTTTAAAAGGTTATTTATCATTAAGATCCAGAGTAAAGTAGACAGAATCCAAATTTCGGGACGCCTCTATTGACCTTTCGCAATGCACGCTTACTTCCCAACTCCGCCGCCCCAGTTCTGTTTCAAAGAAGACAATATCAAAAATTCTTGAGGTACGTTCTGACCTCAAACCTATCCAGAGTTCTAATGAACGTTCTTGATCATCTGCGTAAAGGATGTCCAAAAGTCTTCGAAGACATTGAATTGAAAACGATGAATCTTCATCGCAAATGCAAGAAAGACTTGCTTCAGCATTGGAATAATTCATAAATGAAGAACTTGGCTTCCTTTTGACCTCAAGAGACACGAAAAAGCGATTCAGATGTTGCAAAACCCATAAAACCTACCTGAAAACGCTTAAATGGGAAGTTCTACTTGCTATGTTTTCCAGTATGTGGGGATTAGGATTTYTATTTGTTCCGTCAAATGAACACGAGGTCTGCCTCAGATGCAGTTTATGCCACAGGACGGTAGAAAGAAACCACTTGAAGAACCTTCATCGTTCCGACCTCTGTGTATGCTCGAAACAATGGGTAAAGCATAAGAAAATGTAATACAAAATCGCTTGGAGGAAGAAATCCAGAGAATCAACTGATTTTTGACTCCGACGAAGACTTTTATCTACTCTATCTCGAATGGAGTAATCCAAGGCTCAGTATTAGACCCACTATTATTATGTATGACGGGGTGATAAGAAGACAGCAGCCAATACATGTGAAACTTG
>NW_017537523.1:1277106-1278176 GCF_001853355.1 Bactrocera latifrons | reverse complement strand
ATTTGAAAAGGTTCTGACTAGTAATGGGATACATCTCGGATAATTGAAATGTAACCATTTGCTAACAGTAAAATTAAATTTTCTTAAAAAAAAAAAAAAAAACAATTTAGAGTGAGTAAGAAGTTAGTAGCACTGCACTACAGTTTTGAGATAATCGGGGATATGTCTAAGGTCGCCAGCAGAACTATTCGTTTGTATTCATGGCATTCACGCTGTATGGCTTTTGCACTTTCGAAGAAGTATTTTCTTCTAGAGGAATGTCCTCCAACTTTGTTGATAGCCACTTCGAGTCTGAGTTTAAGTAATTTTTCATAAAGCTTTACCGCTGTGTCGAGAATGCATAGTGGACGGAATAGTGATAACAGGTTGGTATCTGCTTACTACAGAAAAATAAGTACATCTTCAGAGGTGGAGTGCTTTTGTAGGAAAGGCTAAGCAATTGACTATCTCACATGATCCCATCAAGATGCTGAGACTTAAAATTAAGAAGCAGCAATCTATAGATACATATTTTGTGGGAAAAGTCATTGAATTATTATTCCCGAAACACGATCGGATTCCCTATGCCAAGCGATGAAACAAAGCAAAAATTTACCTCCGTTAGTAACGGAAGAAAAGCCATTGACCATAACAAAGAATATCAGAAACACCAACGCTTTGCTTAGATGGCATAGCTAACAGAGCCCTAAAGTCAGCTATAAGATTAAAACCTCAACTTTTGGCTAATTTTTATAACCTTTGTATATAGAGAGTTGTTTTGAAGCTGGCGGAAAGTACAGCGTTTGGTTCTCCTCCCAAAATCAAAGAAACCACTTGAAGAACCTTCATCGTCCCGACCTCTGTGCTTGCTCGCAACAATGGAGTGAGAAATTCAGAGAGGCAACCGATTTTTGACTCCGACGAAGGTACTTATCTACTCTATCTCGAGTGAAGTACTGCAAGGCTCAGTAGTATGCCCACTATTATTATGTATGGCGGGGTGATAAGAAGACAGCAGCCAATACATGTGAAACTTGTAGCATATGCCGACGATTTCATGGTGATAGTAGTAGCCTAAACACGACCTAAGA
>NW_017537523.1:1266184-1275863 GCF_001853355.1 Bactrocera latifrons | reverse complement strand
ACTTAATGAAGCGGTGCAACCGCAAATGCTGCTCATAATACTCGTATCACACACAAAAATGAGTAGGAATGAGTGTGATAGCAGAGCGGAGCGTGGACTGGCCGGAAAGCATGCCGGAAGGCGCTCATTGACAAATGCGCCAACGTGAATGCGAAAACRATAAAACGCATGAGTGTGTATGTGTTGAGAATAAGAGCTAGTGCCAACTGCTGTGTGTGACAAAACAAAATGCTCGGTTAGGTGCTGCTGAAGCTGGCAGCAAAACGGCAAATATTTCTTTTCATAGCACAAACAAATACAGCAGACATTCAGTGTGCGCAACAAATGAGCGCCTGCAAGTATGCCTTAGAATTTTGAGCGTTTCATTCGCTTACGTGTGTTGTTTGTTGTTACGCAAAAATGTTCTTTGCCGTTGTGTGTGTGTGTGTGTGTGTGTGTGTGGCATGCCAAATGAAGCTGATATGTCGGCTTCCGCACACACTTCCTGTTAGCACATTGCTCCGCAGTTTGCTGGCTGCTTACTTCCTGGCTTGTATGGCCAACAAACTCAGCAGGCTTGCGTGTGCGTWTGCTCGAGACATTTTTATTGTCTGCTCATACTCCGTCGAGTCGCACATTGTTTGGTAGCTTCAGCCACGAAACTTACTCAACTTCCTGTTTACCTCCACTCTTTTCACTTCTCTCTCTTCTTTGTAGTTTTTTGTACTTTTTCTAAAGCTTTTTTGTGCTGCTTTTCCTTCCTATGTCGTCTTCCTGCTTGCCACTTTCCCTGCACTCTTCTTCCTTAATATGTGTGACCATTGTACCGCTGCTTGTTTATTATTATGCGGTACTTCCCTAAGGTGTCGGCACTGCCTTGCCTGTTCCGACAAATTCAWTTGCGTGTTAAATTACTAACTCCAGCTGTGTGCTCCGACAGACAGAGTCGCGGGCCAAACTCTGCCTTGCAAATGCTTGTCATCTTATATGTAATTGTTTGACCGCTGGCTTTGGTCAACTCAAATGTGCAGTTGGCTCCATCAAACTGGAAGTGGGTGCAAATAGTTTGTGACAATATTTGGGCCGAAGGTCAGTTGGCTAACAAAAGTTAAGTGTGCAATGTGGTAACAACTAACAGGTATTTTGAAAGCTGACATTCTATATAGGGAGCTCTATGTTGAAGTGCTTCTAGGAAATTCTTTAGAAAGTAGAAAGTTTGTGGAATATGGTCTTCAGGAATCCTCAGTTCAAATAAACCTTCTTGAATATTTGTTGGAGTCCAATTCCTGTTTTGAATAATTAAAAGGAGTGTTAAATAGAGCCTAGCGAACTTAGTCAGTAGTTTTATTGTCTTGTCTTTCGTTTAACGTAACTTACTTTGCAACATTCTAAGGTCCATTAGGAGGTGGAAACCCTGAAACTTGTCTTCTTTTCAGCCTTGTAACGTATGCTTGGCTAGGCTGGAGTTCACACTTAGATATTTAAGCGCAGAACTTTGTAAGGCCAAACGAAAAAAAAAAAAGAATTCTGTACTTAGATCTTAGCTAACGACAAAAACGCCTGAATTTATCACAAATCTGCTAGGCCAAACAGTTCAGTTATGAATCACAAGTATCCAACAGGGCTTCCACACTTTACCACTTCGCAGTTTTTGRGATTGAATTACTACTACGGGAACATGCTTTCAGCTTTCTATGTTAATGTAATATCGCAGMAGMCAGACTGCCAAAYYARTCTAACCATAAAATAACTCGATGTTAGACTTAAGTGCTCTAGACACTCTTTTAGTAGCCTTGTACTCCTGCACTCGAAGGCCTGTGAGCAGAAAACGACAACCAAGGCTACGCTCAGCGACMTGGTAGGCTAAGTATTTTGGAATGAAATTGAAGTGTGGCAGGATTCCAGAACACTCTGTCTCGCAGTCATCTTAATATCTATATTATCAAGCGTTYCCGGCCGTATATTTTGCGACTGTATTCTCCGGTTCTCGGCGCTTAGCTTTTCATTAAATCTTATTTTAGCCAGAGTTATCTTAAGGTAAGAACAGGAAAAAGTCACTGCAGACAGTTCCGGCTAATGTAGTGACTGTGGTAGTGTTCTAAGAAGTCTTCCTTCAGCGATGTTTTCTACGATTACGTTATTCACATGTTTCACTAACTCAGAACAGAGGTGCGCGATTAAATTCTATGTGAAACGCTGTAAGTCTGCCACAGAAACGTTTGATATGATCAAACTGGCTTACTCAGGTGCTGTTTCAGCAAGAAGTGGTGTGTTTCGGTGGCACCAGGCCTCTTTGAAGCTTTGCCTGGGAGATCTGCGACTTCTATAAACACCGCATTTGTCTTTTTTGAAATCAAAGGCATCGTCCACTATAAATTTTTTCTTCCTGGACAAAGCGTCAACGCCAAATTTTACGTGAAAGTCCTCAAGACACTCAAACGAAGTGTCAATCGGGTCCGACAAGACATCGCAGCCGATTGGAAGTTGCACCACCATAACGTCCGCCTCACACAGTYTTTTTTGTGAAGAGCTACCTAATCAAGGCCGGCATCCCAACGTTTCCGCAGCTACCCTACAGCTCAGATGTGGCCCTTGAATTTTTTGTATTTTCTTACCTGAAAAGGCCGAAAGGCAAGTATTTTGAGACGAGCTAGCGGATCCAAGCAACATGTACCTCGGCTCTTAAAGCTTAATTCCGGGGAATGCTTTCAGTGACKAGTCAAGCATTGAAAATGGCGCTGGCAGCGCTGCCTTGACGCAGGATGAGCGTATTTTGAAAGTTTTTAAAGAATTGTAACGAAAGGTTCAATAAATTTTTTTTAATTAACTCAGTCTTATAACTTTTGATGGCTTTCAAGACTTTTCGGAACCAAAGCAACACCATGAGGTGTGGAAAATATAAAAGTTCGAGTTCGATGACTGAACTTCGACTGTCAAGAAAAAGGAGTATCTGTTTGTTCAAGATTTATGGTGACACTGTCTTCTGATGTTGCTGGATCGCCAATTTCCTTAAAGGTTCTGAAAGCATTTTCGGATACAAAGTTATACCAGGAAGTAATACGGGTATCTTTTTGGTAGTCAATAAAGGTTATATTTAAGGTAGAGTAGAGTATTTATACCTGCTAAGTTGTAAAAGGTATGGTGAAAAAAATCGGTTTGAGGAGAGATTTCGACTTACAGCTGCTTTACCGACGACTTACCACTTTTGAACGTTTAAACTATTCCACAGCTCTAAAGCTTTGCTTTCTATAGCGGATTTACTACTCATCTTATTATTTATACAGCTTTTTATTTAATTTTGCTAACACTGTTCGAGGCTTTACTATAAACAACGCTCAAATACTGCTAGAAAAATGATCGAGTCATGAAACAGCACGCTTCCAACTCTTAGTTTCAATGAAGTACACCTCCAACTCTGAGCTTCGAATCCAATAACGGCGTAAAATCTGCGCCTCAATTTCCTGCTGGGCTGCTTTAAATGAACTTTGTGTTCACTCATTGTTAAATGTTTTGACAAGAATTTTCCGTTATTCAATTCTGCACTCGCCAGATATTTTGCCATGTTTACAAGCAGTTACATGTATGGTATATACCTAGGCATACAATWTAYATATATATGTATATACATGTATGATTGTATAAACGCCGGTTTCAGTGCCATTGTTAATTGCTTGCTGGTCGGCAAAGCGTTGGTTTTGACAGCTTGAACTTTTGTCATTCACGTGTCAAAAGTTGTCGTTCACACATATGCCGGTTGGTCAGTTCGCCGCAGCAATTTGTTGTAATTATTATTGTACCGTTTGTTTGTGAAGGTTTTGAATGCATCACTGCACTTATGATATACTCAATTATTTCGTTGAAAGAATTTTCTCTGTTCGATTTAATATTGGTGCTACAGCGAAATTTTTGCGAGCTTTTAATGAACGATGGAATTTGCTTGGATTTTTCAATGATAGCAGGTATTCTTTGGCGGATTACTTCATATATGTTTCAAAAATAATGTCTAGAATGAAGATCGGTTACTAAATCTTGTTAGTTTTTTGAAGCTCCCTCGTCAAATTACAGAAATAAATGAATAAATTTAGCTATAAGTAACCGAAAATGTCGAAAAGGTCGTCATCATAGACTAATAGCAGGACGCTGCTTTCCAAGAAAATTTAAAGGATTTTAAAAATCTTCTTCGTCCATTCTGTTCTCCGTTGACACAAATTGGATTTTTGCTTGAAACTATATAATGTGATATCTTGCCTGGCATAAAGGAGTCCAGTGTTGCTTTTCTCACTCTTGTTATAGGGTTTGTAATTAATCGTTTTTCTAAACATTTCCAAGGGTCTGTTGAAGGTTTTAGTTAACTTTCCTTYTCTCCGTTTCTACTTTTCTCGCTACTTTTGTTCTTAGCCTTCCCTTATAATTTGTTAAAGTTCCCTGACGCACATTCTAACTCCATTCCTCTTCCCTTTTAACTGCCACACTTTGTTCTACTCACTTKTACATTCCTCTTCAATCACATTCCGCCACTCTCCATTTGCTTAAAGCTTCAATTTGAATTTGTGATTTTTTATAATTTTTTTCAGCCATTTAACTTTTATAATTGTTATTGACTTGGCACTTTCACGGTCTACTCGGCTGGCSCTCGCTCCCTCTAACGTCTAATGGTGAAATTGTAATTTCAATAAAATGTGAACGCTCCGGAAGCGTGTGGTCCGCAGCAAACAATGTGCTAATGCAAAGTTCGGCGAGTTAATTGATATTTTTATGCGCTGATTGCCGAAGTTTGACTATTTGCCGTATTGAATTGCTTTTGCTTCCGGGTTTTCCACTAGAGAAATTTCAAAATTACAATGTTCCAATTTAGTATTGGTGTTTTTGTTTTCATTTGATTTGATTGTACTTGCACAACTTAATKAATGGGAGTGTGGGTGAGTGGCATCGCATTACAGTTATAATAAATGAGAGGAAATTAAGTAGTTTGGTAAAGAGCGCTTTACTTATTTTCGCAGTGGTTTGTTCGAGTTCGCCTAGCAGATTAGTTATGAGTTTTAATTTTATCTTATAAATGTTGGAGGCTTTTTACTTGCTGAAGGCATTTGGAGTCTATGAGTTCACAGCGTATTTTATTTACGATGACAACATCTGATCAATCAGCGTTACGAGTTTTCGAGAGAGAGGTTCTGTGGTAGACTTATGGTCCTTTAAATAAAGAAGAAGTCGTAGGTGACATCTCACGATCCCAACTAAAGCCAAGTCCCTTTGTTGGTTAAGAGGGTAAAATACTCTCTTTTTTAGTATTATTGGTTGCTATATTTGGACAACCATAACATAACTTTACGCTCATTAGCTGAAGTAGGTTGACTTTTAGTTGGTCCAACCTTCCGAACAGCCGACTTTATCGGATTTCATCACACGGCGGAAATGTGAAATTCCGTGAAGCCTTCTCCTCCAAGGCCGCTCTTCAAGTAAAAGTGCGATTCAGATTCGGTATTAAACCAACTTCTGTTCAATATTTATTTCTCAAATTCTTTACCACTCTGTTCGAGTTCGATCTGTTCGAGGACCAGTTTTGTCAAGATTGAGATCTTTTACTCCATCTAACAGGAATACGTTCTTCGATTAAATTGAAATTTAGGTAGTGTAAAGCGAGAGTTTCCCTTGCTTTTTTCATTGTGTACGGACTTGTGGTAGACCCAGTATAAAGTTTGCTAGCTCAATCTAATAAATTGAGCTAAAAATACCCTTAACTTGCCAGGAAGAGAATGAGTAAGGTAACTAAGTAGGTAGAGTAACGCACCCAGGTCTTTAGGAGTCCCATTGTGAAACCAACGCGACAAAAATTCTCTATGTTATGTCCTTACAGAACTATTACGTGTTTCTGATAAAGTTTGTCAAAACAAAAAGTTTTAACTGTGTAAACTCTATATGTAACAACTTCTTCCTACACAAAGCTTTAACAGTAGTCATTGACTGCTGCTTTCAGTCTATTGAACTCTCTACAAATAAGACGGTTGCATGTTAGTATACCTCTGGTGTTTTCATGTGATTCTTTATGAATTTTAATAGTCAGCATGTGCGGTCCATATTCCGTTCATGCCACGTTTGTCTACTTGTTGAGTCAGTCAAGGATTGTCTGCACCGAAACTCAGCTAAATCTTTAATACATATTGTCATCTAAATCGCAAAATAACGTAAAATCACTTATCRTAAGTGTAAAGGAAAAGATAAAATAGAAATTTGAAACAAAATTTCTGTTTTGGTTATAAAATGGTTATATATCGGTTACYTATTGGGTATAWCTAACGGTATGTSATATGATGWAGTGAGACGCAGGAAAAACGAYATAATAGAARYCACTTATATGAAACAAAATTTGAGTTTTGGTTATAAAATGGTTATATATTGGTTATATACTGGTTATCTAKTGGTTATATATTKGTTATATATATAACYCGGTTCAGCGAGTCGAAGCTGAAARTTCTMTGYCACATATTTGTGATATGATTTAATGAGGATAACGACATAATAGAAACTAAATATAGTGAAATAAAATTTGAGTTTCATCCTCTTCACAGTTACCAGGAATATCACTGTGTACTGGAATCCATTACAGGTTTAGCGTGAGGAGGGATTTTAAATCCACTAATAGACCAAGGCATGCCTTCATTATCTATGATCAAACCCTAATATACTTTATTGATTTCACAGACAGTCAGCATATTTAAATATATTCCTTATTGTAGCATATTTTCTGCAAAAAAAAAACTTTGGATACTTTTCCATAATAACTTTATGCATTTTGGACTCCACTCATATATGTATATTGAAACCCCGTTGACGATTTTAAAAGTGTTCTATGTAGCTAGGAAACGAAGAGCGCCAGCTTTGGGCACCTCGTCGGCTATCAGTTGACCGCAAAGTTTACCTATTCTATTCAACGATGCAAGAAAAAGTCATGCCAATTCTATAGCGCTCATAATGGCCTGCCAACTTCCATTGGTCAGGCTCATTTGGTAATGGCTTTGACGTCGCTATAGATTAGCTTGTTTGCTTACATTCGGCACTCAGCCTCAGACTAGTAATTAAAAGTTTCTTAAAGTATTTTTTTTTCCACACACAGCTATGTTTTTCAATTTTCCAATATTGGCGTTGATTGCAAGGAGAGCAAGGAAATAGAGGAAAAGCAGCGAAATAGCGGAGAGCAAGGGAAAGAAAGAAGGAAGGAAAAGAAAGATGATAATAAAAGAATTGAAAACCCAAAAAATAAAGTGGTATTGAAAAATATTTTGCAGTCGCCCATTGTGGTAAATATTAGAATGCGGCCAAGGCTCTTTATTGTTGTGCGACGAGTGTGCGACGTTGTCATATCCGTTTGGGGTTATGCTGGCCTTATATTCATTTTCCCTTTCGTGATTTACACTTACCTTTAGTGCTGCGCTTAGTATTTTCTTTTCATGAACATTTTTGATATTTCTTTCATTGGCAATCAGACAATCAGCGCTGGCCTTACGAAACCGTAACTTTTTTCTKATTTTCTTATTATTCTTAAATATTCTTGGGTTGCAGCTTTTGCAGTATTGCTTTGCGTTTTTCTCATTGCTTATTTTCATAATTTGCTGATTCTTGTTGCTCTTACTGCTAATATTCGCTTTATTTATACCCTTTCAGAATTCTGCAGAAGGCTCATCGCAAGCGCCAYATCAATATCAATTGCATGGATCCATTGGGCCGTCGCGCGCTCACACTGGCCATTGACAATGAGAACCTCGAAATGGTTGAATTGTTGGTGATTATGGGCGTGGAGACGAAGGAYGCCCTGCTGCATGCCATTAATGCGGAATTCGTTGAGGCTGTCGAGCTGCTGCTGGAGCATGAGGAACTCATCTACAAAGAGGGTGAACCATATGTGAGTAGAGAGCAAAAAAAAAAAAAAATAAATATATGTATACAGTTGGAGGTGCCTAACCCGTATGACGATAATTCACAAAAATTACTTAGATATTACTTAGTTTTAAAGAGATTTCGAGTTATGGAAGAAAATTTTTATGATATTTGACTTCGGTTGTCAATTCAAGAGTTCGAGTTTTGGCGAACTTCGAGATGTAGAAGTTCGAGTTATTTATTATTTTTTATATTTTTATTCTCAAAAAGTATATTCTTTAGTGGTGCATAAATACAAACCGAGAGGATCTTTACCTAAGACCATAAGTGTTTAGTTCAGTTGCAAGTTACGACTGATCAATGACTAGACTTGACACAAAAAATTTCCTTAATACAGATTTTTTCAATAAGAGTAATATGATTTCTACAATTAAGTTCTGAATATTATATCATTCAAATGACCTCCACCACTTCTATTGCAGGAGCAAGTTCGCTTACCCCAATTTTCGAGTACTCAGAATATCAACTAGTATGTCATGATTAGCATGTTTAATATTGCTTTCTAACGCTTAGTTTATTGATAAAGACCAATGACTTTAAATAACCCCATAAGAAGTAGTCTAATGTTGTCTAACACAACTTCTTCGTGGTCACTCAATGTCACAATTTCTCACAATAACTTGGTTGTTGCACGTTAAGATCAACTTTTACCTATTGTCACAATAAAAAGTTAGTTGTCATCAATCAAAACAGACTTAGTGGACTTATTTCATTTTAATATTCCTGCAACTGTTATGTACTCTTTGGTAATTTTAAGGGTTTCAATGGGTTTTCTCGGCTAAAAAACAACCTTTTTTCAACAAAATTTTTCTCAGATAAAAAATTTAATTTTTATTTTTTTATTGTTACAAACATACACTATTAACTAATGATAATGATCTACTGTGAAAAAATATATATATTAAAAAAYGTGATATTAAAACCTTAACTTTGAACTTGGAGGAAGAGAAAAAACTGAAAATTGGTTTCCGATATCTTTCTTGGATTCTTGGTTAACTTTTTTGAAATTTGCTTATCGATAGTTAGCTTGGTGTAAGAGTTAACGATGTAATGTTTYGAKTTTTCATTTTRAAAATGACTAAATRATTTTGTATATTTGAATTAYCGAWAAYGTAATTGGAYATMTTCATCAATAMGCGAGTTATCGATATTTTAATTYGATAYATTTATGGTTATTTGAGTTCTCAGTATTGGTTTTCGATATATTGTGTGGTTATAGACATCATATWTCCATATTAMGGTTAAAGTTTGAGTTATCGAGCTATTTTTTTGCCAACTTATTTATCGATATAAAGTTTCGATAGATTTCTGTTTATAATAGTTAACCATATTTTCGTTTGCATAACTTATGCATGTCATATATCGACAAATTTTTTTAATTTGGGTTTCGATAGTTAGCTTGGTATAARCGTTATCGATATAGTGTTTCGATTTTTCAATTGGTATTTGCGTTTTCGATTTATATTTGTATATGAGTAAATTCATCGATTTAAATATGTTTAACTAAATTTGTATATTTGAACTATCGATAACTTATTTTAATATATTCCCAATACGCCAGTTATCGATATTTATTGGTACATTTGTTTACCATAATTTACTTTGTTTTTGTTTATGTTAAAACTTTAACTTTGAACTTGGACGAAAAAACTAAACTAAAAAACTAAAAACTATTACTTTTGGCAAACATTTCTTAAAAAAAAAATTAAAATTTCAGTGAAAATTTGGAGAAACTTTTTTCACATAACTGTAATCGAAAAAAGAAATC
>NW_017537523.1:1228634-1264546 GCF_001853355.1 Bactrocera latifrons | reverse complement strand
TATAACTGTATTCAAAAATCGATTAACAATATGCACGCATCATTATTCAATGGCCACAACAACTAACACATGCRCGCAATATTAGTGTAAGACTCACTTAAAACCTACTAGAACCCAAGATACATGCCTGTCTGTATGAATATATGTGCATACTAGCAGGCGTCAATTCTTGTGCGCGCTTTTCGCAACGTCGACAAAAATGTCAGCGCCTAATGAGTAGGCAACTGACATGCGGGCGCTRTCGGTTGGTGTTTGCTGCTGCCAGCGCTACAGGCCGACGATACTTTAAAGGCATTTGTAGTGAACTGCTGAAATTGATGGATCTTATGTGTCATACTACTTACACATACGTATATACAACTACAACGAACATACATATGTGTGCGTGAGATTCGGCACTACAATTTGCCACACATGTGACACATATAGCTGCATACGAGCATATATGTACTCACCAATACTTGCTAATGTATATATATTTGTATTTCAATAAGCTATCTGTCAATAAACTTTATTAATACAACACTTGACACTTGTGCTGACACAGGCGTAATTGAAGGCGATTAAACGGAAGYTTGTATGCCAGCCAATACCAATACAAGCACATGTACGTACACACATGTGCATGTGGAAAACTTAAAAGTATCAGCCTTCCTTTAACACTTTTCACACAAACTATGCTCATCAGTCGAAGACACACATACATATGCTTCATCGATGTGCGCTTGTGTGTCGCATTAATATATTGGTTTGTACGGATATGTGTAGTTTTGTATTTTGGTGCCTAGAAGCATTACCTTAACACCACGCCCAGTGCTCGTTAAGACAGTTGCCTCGTTAGTCACGTACTTATCTCAGATTTTCAAACAGACGACAAGTGTTTGCCAGCAACATTTTTTCGCTCAAGCAGGCAAGGCACAGTTTATAATTTGCTATTGCTGTTGGCAACAGAAATTAAATTTTTATTATTTTTTTTAAGTAAAGAACATATTGATGAATTGARATTGTTCAAAGTTAAATTCATTGATTTTTTTTTTGATTAAAAAATTTTATATTCATTCATTCATTTTATATTCATTCATACGAGTATAACTAAATATCGTTCTTCAAGTAGGCGGTTCACTTTCTTCAATAATTTGAAAATATTTTCAAAACCCAATTAGTAGTTAGTCATTCATATAAATCGTTGGCCGACATAGTATGAATGTATATAATATATAATGTAAAAAATCAACAAGAGGACGGAAATAGCTTTACTTCGTTATATGACCACGAGAAAATGTAAAGCACAAATTCACTTGTATTCAATTTTTGGTGGAGAGAAAATTGTAAAAGTTTTGTCTATTTAAATTATCGATAACATATTTCTTGTTGTACAAGTTATCGATATTTTATTTCGAWTTATTTATTTGTATTTGATTTCTCTATATTTGTTTTCAATATCTTTCTTGGATTCTGGGTTGACTTTTTTGAAATTTGCTTATCGATAGTTAGCTTGGTGTAAGAGTTAACGATGTAATGTTTCGAGTTTTCATTTTGAAAATGACTAAATAATTTTGTATATTTGAATTATCGATAACATAACTGGATATCTTCATCAACACGCGAGTTATCGATATTTTAATTCCATATTTTTATTGCTATTTGAGTTCTCAATATTGGTTTTCGATATAGTTTTGGTTATAGACATCATATTTCCATATTAAGGTTAGACTTTGAGTTATCGAGATATTTTATTGCCATCGTATTTATCGATATAAAGTTTCGATAGGCTTCTGTATATAATAATTAACCATATTTTCGTTGGCATAACTTATTCATGTCATATATCGAACACTTTTTTTTTAATTTGGGTTTCGATAGTTAGCTTGGTATAAGCGTTATCTTTATAATGTTTCGATTTTTCAATTGGTATTTGCGTTTTCGATTTATATTTGTATATGGGTAAATTCATCGATTTAAACATGTTTAACTAAATTTGTATATTTTAACTATCGATAACTTATTTTAATATCTTCCCAATACGCGAGTTATCCATATTTATTGATACATTTGTTTTCCATAATTTACTTTGTYTTAAACATCATATTTTGATATTGAGGTTGGAGTTTGAGTTATCGATATATTTTTTTGCCACCATATTTATCGATATAATGTTTCGATATGTTTCTGGATAGCATAATTATTGATAATTTCGCCAGCATAACTTATGGATCTCATATTTCGTCAAGTTTTTTTTCGATTTTTGGGTATCGAAAGTTAGCTTGGTATAAGAGTTATGGATAAAGTGTTTCTCACTAACCATTAGATCTCTGAGTCGAACACTGAAAAGTCCAACAGTGAGATAAATTGCGCAACAGATTTTATTTGTTTGTGGCTTTAAGCAGATATCTTATGCAGTATATTGTTAAAAATACCAAAGARGATTTTAGACAAAATTCATAGAATTCTAAAAATCCATAAATATATGCTCTTAGACCTTCACTGGATCCATACGAAAAAATCGTCCGCGTAAGGAACTGTAACAATTTAGCAATGTCCGTTTGCTGCTTTACAAAGTGACCTATGGAAATCTAGTCTTTGTATGGAAAWCTATTTWATTTKACAGAATATCTTCACGAAATATGGCGTATAGTTTTATGCAAGGTATCGCCACTATCTCCGATAATATTGTTCAGATCGGACTACTATAGCATATAAAAGATATAATGATCTTTTAATACGCTTTTATCCTTCCAATTCGGCCCAAATTTGTTTTTCAAACTATAATTSCAAACAAAACAAAAACTGTAAGTCAGGAAAAGCTTCCTCAAAAAAAAAATTTCTAGCTACATTAATACGTATTGCCTTGGCTTATGTAGCTATTTGGCGTCAAACTGGCAACCTTTTAATAACATTTGAGTAAAAACATTGCAAATGCAAAGCAATTACTTTCACTTTCAAATAAATTTGCATGCGAGTTACATGTGAGTAGCCACACACTTGCACATACATACATATGTTTATACAATAATTTATTCATACACATAAAAGTTGCGTATACGCCTAGGTGTCGCTGCTTAGCGAAGGCGTCGGGGCCCAATCAATGGTGTAGGCAAACGTATGAATGAATGTATAATAATAATAAGATGGGAGGAAAAAGTTTGCAAAATTAGCTGCGTATATGTATGTGTATGCACATATATGTGTTTATGGCAAATATGTGTGTGTGTAACAGCCATTGCGCACTTGACTGCCTCATCAAGCAATCATTTATGCATTCATTCACGCAAATAGCTATTCATCGTGCTATTTTTATGCTTTGGAATATATTCATAAGCGTTTTTGMCATAGTCACATGCTGCTGTTATGCTTACATAGGCGTGCGCACGCACACACACAAATTTGCTTACACAAAAAATAGCGCCAATAGGCGGCTGTGTGTGTGTTTGTGCGCGTRTTCATATGCAAAAATGTTGCCGTTGCCTTTCACCTTAACAGTTTGTTATCGCAAATGTTATGCCACGCTTGATTAGGCACTTAATGTGCCAAAGGGGGAGGGAGGAAATCAACGCGCGCCGGTGTGTGTGGTAGAAAGTGTAGAGTGATGCGTGTAAGCAGCTGAGCCGGTGATCTGCTGGAAGTGTCAACGCGTCGTGTCCTTGACTTTGTTGCACATATTTCATATATACAGGAATATGTGATTGGATGTGTGTTTTTCCCTGCCGACACAATTCGGTTCAATGCGCGTTCGCATAGCCTTTCTTTGTCTTCGCACCTTTATACTGAAGCCGGTGACTGAGTGAGGCATTCAGGCGTGGCTAATAGGCAGCCATTTAGCATTCAATCACGGGTATAATAGTAGGCATGCATCACTCTGCTGTTTTTATTTGGATTATGCGTTTTCAATATGAGAACAATTTTTGAGAATGTTGTATCTTATGGATACCAATCTGAAAATTTTGAAAACAAATTAGCATTATACGAGGTATGTTCAGAAAATAATGGGATTTGGAGAGCCCCATTGTCAAAACTTTTTCTACAACCGACATTGGGTTATCGATATAAAATTCGATATATTATTTGACATGTGYGTTATTGTTGTCTTAATTCGATTTCTTTATTGCTATGTGAGTTGTCGATATTACGTTTCGAAATCGATAATGCATTTCAAAAAATCTATCGGAAAAAATTTATCGATTTCATATTTCGATTTTTGATTTATCGATATTGCATTTCAAAAAATCTATCGGAAAAAATTTATCGATCTCATATTTCGATTTTTGAATTATCGATATTTCATTTTAAAAAAAATTATCGGTAAAATTTTATCGATTTAATTTTTCTATATTTAAATTATCGATAACGCAAAAACTTTAGATAAATATTTCAGCGATTCATTTTTCGTTATTTGAATTATCGATATTGTATTTCCAAACGTCTGTTGGTAAATATTTTATCGTTTTCATGTTTCTATTGGCATTCGATGTCAACGGATCATGATTCAATTATTCTATTGGTATTTGAGTTACCAATATGCGTTTTGGTTTTTTATACTTAATTTTTCGATGTCATGTTTCAAAATACTTGTTTATAGTTGAGTTATCGACTTATGTTTAATTTGATTTTTTTCGATATGTGAGTTGTCGAAATTTCAGTTCATTATCTTTGTTGGTATTTGCGYTATCGATATTATGTTTCCATATTTTTGCTGCCATTTTAATTGTTGATACTATACGTTGTTTATTTTTGAGATATTTGAATTGTTGATAACTCGACTTATTATACGTAATTTTTTGATACACAGTTATCGATATTTTCGAATTTTTGTTGACATTTAGATTTAGATGAATTTTCTAATTTTTTTTGGTATATGATTTATCGATATCAAATTTCGATACAATTATTGGTGCATGAGTTATCGATGTTGTTAAAGTTATCGATATAATTTAAAAAAAATCATTGAAAAATTTTGTTATTTGAATTAGGAAATCTTATATAATGTGTACATTTAAATATATTTTTATTATTAACTTATCGCCATTTTGCTTTGTTYCTTCTTTCCACAGAGTTGGCAAAAAGTCGATATAAACACAGCTGTATTTCCGCCCGACATCACACCGCTGATACTTGCTGCTCATAAGAACAATTTTGAGATTTTAAAAATTTTGCTGGATCGTGGCGCTGCCGTGCCTGTGCCACACGATATACGGTGCGTATGAGTAACCTCATAGTCTCAAGGCTGTAGTAAAAATTTAATATAGATATATGTATAATATATAAATATTTTTTTGTATAAATTAACATTTTCTTTCTTTATTTTGATTTCATTTTAGCTGCGGTTGTGATGAGTGCGTACGTTTGTCTAACGAAGACTCGCTGCGTCATTCTTTGTCACG
The DNA here is from genome assembly GCF_001853355.1 of Bactrocera latifrons. Classification (NCBI taxonomy): domain Eukaryota; kingdom Metazoa; phylum Arthropoda; class Insecta; order Diptera; family Tephritidae; genus Bactrocera; species Bactrocera latifrons. The sequence continues at coordinate 1,259,168 of NW_017537523.1, read as the reverse complement.
TGTTAATATTTATAAGGCCTTGGCGAGCCCCTCCCTCATTTGTCTCACCTCAAGTGATCCATTACTCACGGCATTCCAACTTTCATGGGAGTTGCGAAATTTAGCTTTTACGGAGCAGGTTAGTTAAAAATAAAGAGGCGAGATCTTTATGCGAAAGTCTGCAGTAGAAAAGTTAAAGAAAAAAATTAAATAGAAATATATGTATACCTTTTTTTTGATATTTTTTAAATTTTTTTATGAAATTGTTCTTTTTCTCTCCATTTATGTTATAGTTTGTTATTTAAGTACCAAGTATTTCAAGTTCTTAATTTTCATCATGTTCTAGGAATGCAAAGCCGAGTATATGGAATTGCGTCGTCAGTGCCAAAAATTCGCTGTTGATCTGCTAGATCAAACACGTACTTCGAATGAGCTGGCCATCATACTCAACTATGATCCGGAGATATCTACATATGAGCCTGGTGATCGCATGAGCTTGAATCGTCTAGAACAAGCCATTATGTATAAGCAAAAGAAGGTGAGTGAGAGAGGAAAAAGTGTGTTTGAAATATTTGTTTTTATTTTTTTTTTTTGATAATTTTAACTGAATTATTTTATCGATTCTCCTGAGCCTCACTTAATTATGCTGCATATATATATGAAAAAAAGTAAAATTTTCAGCTTCCACTGTCAGATATAACCAATATATAATATAACCATTTTATAACSAAAACTCACATTTTTTTTTAATATGAGTGGTTYCTATTGTATTGTTTTCCYTGCCTCACTATATCATATCACATATACACATGTAGCAAATAATTTTCAACTTTCACTGTCAAATGTTACCAAAACATAACCAATATCTAACCAATGTATAACCAATAAGTAACCAGTATATAACCAYTTTATAACCAAYACAAAATTTCTCTTTCAATATTAGTGGTTTCTATTATATACTTTTTTCTTGGCCTGTCAACTTATGAAAACTTATGTTACGTTATTTTGCATTTTAGGTGGCAATGTGTATGTATTTCCATAATCTCGTTTTATACATTTTTTTTTATAAATTCTGACCTGAAAWTTTTTTTAAATATAATCAAATTTTTTCTACTCTCCTTTCAGTTTGTTGCCCACTCGAACATCCAGCAATTGCTCTCCGCCATTTGGTATGATGGCTTGCCCGGTTTTAGGCGTAAAACGGTGCTCGAGAAGATCTGGTGCATCATACAAGTGGCTGTGCTCTTCCCCGTCTATTGTATGGTCTACATGTTTGCGCCCAACTGTCGTACCGGTATCTTGATGCGCAAACCGTTCATGAAGTTTCTCATACACGCCTCATCCTATCTGTTCTTCCTGTGTAAGTATGCGGAGTTCAAGGCATAATGAGCAACAAATTTGTAAGTGTGTGCATGTGAAGATATGTTTGGCAGAAAGTGTAGATTGCATAAGTGTATGAGTGTGCAACTATTCGAGGGCTCTGGAATGCTTTGTACACACACACATATAACTAAGGAGTCTCATGAACCGTTATTCATGTGCCGTTTTAAGAGTTTCTGCCGAAGCAAAGGAGTAGCTGTTAATTTGAAACGAGGCAGGCATCCCTCTAAGTGGGTCCTCTGTGAGTACTACAGTTTCAGCTGCATTGTTACTGAATCAATTCCAATCAGTTCAACAACAAYTTTAGTTTAATAAGCGGCAACATAGCGTAATCTTGCTGATCTGAGCGGCTTGTCTATGTGGAATGAAGACCTAGTACTTGAGTGTGGCATAAAAGCATTGCAGTCAGTAGYTTATAATGTCTAGAATAAGATTAGAAATTGGGTTAGAGTTTGAAACTTGTCTTAGTGTGAGTAACTAAGACTACACTAACAACAATTTGCAGCTTTCGTCTTCCATATTTGTCGCTATGATAGTATGTGTGACCAAAACACATCGCTAGAATATCAGTCAATATTTCAGCAACAGAGGAAGCGCTTCAATCTGCTGTCATTTTATTTCGTGCACTAGCAAGACATTTACTACCGACTCTTAAACGCTCACACTCTCTTCTTCATTCTTCCTTCCTCACTCTCTTCATCACTTTCTATCTCCTTCTCTTCATTGACATCCAAATCTTAAACGCTCACGCTCTCTTTTTCTCACCTCATTCCTCATTCTTTTCCTTCTCTCTCTCTATCTCTTTTTCTGACAGCTGTCAACGCTTTTCGTGCGCCTTAAGCGCAATGCGTGCAAATTACTAATCTTTCCTGTCCATTAAGCTTGCTGTTGATGGCATATTTGCTGCTTGTCATTTTTGTTAATAGTTTGAGCCGCTTATGAGTGGGTGAAATGGACATTTYACCTAACGGTTATTAGCACTTGTCTGGTCAAAAGTAATTTGMTGTTGTCACGTCAAATCGCTATCATGATTTCTCAGCATGCTTTTCTCTTAAAGATTGAGAGAGGATTTTTTATGGTTGTATAATATTATTCTAAGTGCRAATATGCTTTTGGGGATTAAGACCTCCCACAAAACAATAGTACGCTGTTATAGCAAAGAACAGATTTTAGAAGGCATTAATACAGAAATTTCTAAAGCAGGCTGTAAGCTTTAATACGCTCAGTGTTTATGGCATATTTCCAGTATTACATTAGCTAATCTCTGAAGAAGTTAATGCTTATGGTAAAGARTGATTCAAAGTTAATTTCTTCCASRAAATTTATTACGAGAAATAAGAAAWGWRMACGTGGAGCTAACAGCGATTGAAGTGCAAATATTTTAAGATCTTTCAAATACCTTTGATTTGATATCCATATTGCAAAATCACATTTACATTATTTCTTTGAACTGGCAACGCTATGCTATATTTTTTCAACAAACAACCTTGCAAAAGCATTTGTGGTATGATAGGTATAATAAAATAATTCGTTTGTATAATAAATTTCATGAAATCGTCTTGATTTTTATTTATTAATATTAAACATTTGGCAACCCTGCAGCAAATAATTTTGAATATAGAGCACTTTTAAAGCCTCATAGCCCTTTATTTTGTAGTAATCAATATATTTTGTTAATTACTTTTATTAAAAATGTATAMAATTTGATGCAGGTGGCAAACCTTGTAAAATATATGTATACAAAACTTTTGATCATTAATAAATCATTAATATATTATATCACAATTATTAAGTACAATACATTAAACAAATAGGTTTATGAATTTAAAAGCTTACAAAATTTCAAATCATTGGCAACCCTGCCGAAAATAATTTTAAGTATTTACCATTTTTAAAACTTTATAGCCTCATAATCATTTTGTGGTAGTCCACATATTTTATTAATTTAATGGATCAAAAATTTTAGCATCTGGCAACCCTTGTAAAATAAATTCTGCACCGCAAACCTTTGGACATTATAATTACAATATGTCATTAATAATAAGTACAACATATTGAAACAATAGCTTTCAATCATGAACTTAAAAGCATATAAAATTACAAACATTTGGCAACCATGAAAAAATTTATTTTTAATTTTGTGCATTTCTAAAGCTGTGTAACCTCATAATATTTTTTAATAATACATTTATTTTATTAATTTAATAAAAATAATTAAATCAAAATATTATCGTAAATAACAATATATAATTAATTCAAAAGCATACCAAATTTTAAACATTTGGCAACCCCTCAGAATTTTGTTTTTTGAATTTTGTACATTTTTAAAGCTTTCTAGTTTCATTCTCATTTTTTTAATAAATTGTTTATTTTATTAACTGAATAGAACAAAATTTTAAACAGGCGGCAACTCCTACATAAATAAACAAATATATGCAATCAAAGGCGTGACCTCTTTGTTGTCAAACCTATAGTTTAGTGGATAGATTATCTTTATAATTATTTTAATTTTTTAATTTTAGTAGATTGTAAATTTTATTAAGATGGCAACACCACTGAAAAAAAAATGTAACGTAATATTTCAAAATCTGCTTGGTTTGGTATCCATATTATGGTGTTTTTGTCTTATAAATTTGTTTGTCTCTTATTGAAGTTTTGTAATAGGTGGCAACCTTCCAAATTGGCATAGTATYAAATTTGATATTAGTGATTAAGAGAAGTAAGTTAGATCTCCACTATGACAAAAATATTGTTTAGTATTGGCAGCGGCTGCTTTCTTTAGAATGTGGGACCCTAAAGCGAAAAATGTTTCGGARAACCATTGTAAGGTAACTCTCTGAGAACCTTTTTTTATAGAAGACTCACTTACTTTTTGAATTATTTTAGTTAAGTAGTTGCATATCGGTAGAAGATTGTGGTACATGCTATACTAGATATATAGTTTCATTAAATTACAGATTAATGCGCAAATATTTAAAAAATATACATTTGCAGAGTTGCCGTATGTAAAAAATTAATATACTTGAAATTAAAAAAGATTAYAGACATAAAGTTTAACTAAATTGTAAAATAATGCCAGAACGTTTCGAAAATTTGTACATGGACAGAGTTGCCATATGTAGAAAATTAAAATACATTAAAAAACAAAAGGTTGCCTTATAAGTAATAATTGTAAAATTCGACAAAATTATAAAATAATGCTCCAACGTTTCAAAAATTAATSTATATAGTTGCCATATTTAAAAAATTAAAACACATGTGGCAACTCTGGTCATGTGAACATTTCTTAAACGCTTAAAGGGTKCCAAGCAAGCTATAGAAAGAAAGTTCGAGTAAATTAGCACTGAACACTTAAGCGTATAAAATATTTATACATGGTTAGAGTTGCCATATGTATAAAATTTATATACATTACAAAAGAAAGTTGCCATTAAAGTTATATAAATAAATTTTGACAACGTTATAAAGTAATACTCAAAAGTTGCAAAAATATATACTTAGATAGAGTTGCCATATCAAAAAATAAAATAAAATACGTGAAATAAAAGAGGTTTGTCATACCAATTGTTGATATAAAGTAAGAGAAAATCAAAAAACGGCATGCTCGAGTATATACACGAATAGAGTTGCCATATATAAAAAATTAAATTACAYTGATAAAGTGTTGTCACTTGTAGTTAAAGCTAAGATAAAAAATATAAATGAAAAGCTTGACAATAATATAAAATGCTACATTAGCATAATGAAAAAGTGTGTATGACAGAGTTGCCATCTATCAAAAATTTAAGTGAAAAAAATTTATGAGCCTAAAGTAAGTGACGTTGGATCTTCAACAAAAAGCTTTGTTTAAACTTAAATTTTACGGATTGGAGTTGCCACTTTTTCAAATTTGATAGCGAATTACAAAAAATGTTGATTGGGAGAGTTCTAGCAAATAGTCCTTTTTACTACTTTTAACTTTCTTCTCACTTAAAAGCACGAACAGTTATTATTGATTGCACAATTCAGTATCATTYCTCACATTTCGAGTAATAAGTACATGACATTTCGTGACACACACACCCTCCCCAGTAATCACAACTGAGCCAAATAGTATTTGTCAAACATTTAGAAACCCATTTATGAACATTATCTAATCGAGTCAAATAGACAGCGGCAATAATAAATACTTCAGTAGCTGAAGTAAATACCCACGGGATTGTGGCTGCGAGCCACAACACCAACAATGAAGTAGTAGARAAATAAGTAGTGAAAGAAGGCAACCAACAACAATGAGCTTATTGTAAATAAAAGTGGCAGGAAGCGGAAGCCAGTGGTCACTGTGGCATGAGTAGAGCAAAATCGAATTATATTTATAGACTTATGTGCCGTTACTCGTGCGCATTACAGCGTGTCTGTGGTGGTGGTGTGTGTGYGTRTATGAGATTGTAACGGAGTGCTTTTAGTGTGACGACTACAAGAGCTTGACAGCCGCAACAAATAAGCAGTTATCAAAGCCATACAATGCTCAGACATGTTGGCAGCTTGAAAAGATTCCCGGCAATATTTTTCAATTTCTCAATTTATCTTCCCACTRCCTTTCAGCCATTTCGGTTGCACTTTTTCAAACAAACGATTTTTTCTTTCTCTACTTTTTGCTATAATTTTCTGCTTTCAACATTCTGCTGACTGCTGCACTTGCTTCGCACGTCCAACACTGTCCACTGTCCCTGAATGCAACGCTGTGCCGGCGCGCCGCTGCSCCGTTGCGCTTGTCAACCACACACACCTCCTTTGACAAACAGTCATTCTAATCCTGGTGTCGCAACGTGCCGACGACGATGTCATCCGTCTTTTTGGCACCGAACGCATGCGGCAAACGTTGGCCGAAGAACAGCTGCGTCAGCGTGGCAAAGCACCGTCTAAGCTGGAGCTGTTGGTTGTCTTCTATGTGTTCGGCTTCATGTGGGAGGARGTGCAGGAGATATTTACGCTGGGCATGAAGAGCTACTTGCGGAATATGTGGAACTTCATCGATTTYCTGCGCAACAGTTTGTACGTGAGCGTCATGTGTTTGAGGTAAGCGTGAGCGGTGGATATAAAAATGATTGAAACTGAAAAAAGTTTAAGCAAAAAAATTCCCCAACAAATTACAAAATGCGTATAAAATGAAGGCCAAAGGGTAAATAATATAAATTTATTTAACATTATATTACTTCAAAGATTAGCTTGGGATGTCGGGACTTGGTGGTCTGAGGGGTCAGACCTACATACATTCCATAAAACATCCGTCATTCACTTCTCATCCGAATAGACAAATAAAGCAATAAAAAAGGAATCAAAATTCTAATTGACTTGACCTTTTATGATATTTAGATCTTCTAAAACCAAAGCAGGTTTAGAAAGAAATGCAAATTGATCTTCCAAAACCTTGTTTTCAATATATTCCTGGAAGTGTAGAGTTCTAACTGAATGTTTTCAAAAACTTGGTTGCAAAATAGAAATCTGGTGGTATTCCAAAATTTTGCTGGAAGTYTCGAGTTCTATTTAAGTGATTCCAGAAATATTCATGAAGTCTTAAGTTCTGTCTTAGTGATTCCAATAATGTTCCTGAAAGTCAGRAGTTCCATCTGAGTTATTCCAAGGATATGCTTGGAAATCTGGAGTTCTAACTGAGTGATTCCAAAAGCTTAATTGCAAAATATTACTTGAAGTCTGGAGTTCCATCCGAGTGATACCAAACTATATTCCCTGAAATCTGGAGCTCAATTTGAGTGATGCTAAAAATGTTCCCTGAAATCTGGAGCTCAATTTGAGTGATGCTAAAAATATTCTCTGAAATCTGGAGCTCAATTCGAGTGATTCCAAAAATGTTCCTGCAAGTCCGGAGTTCCAAAAATATGCCTGAATGTCTGGAGTTCCATACGAGTGTTTCGAAAAATATTCCTAAAATGTTCAAATGATTCCAAAGTTAATCCTAGAAATCTGGACTGCCAGTTGTGATTTTAGAAATATTCATGGCAGTCTGTAATTCTATCCGATTGATCCCARGAACATTCCTGCATGTCCAGAGTTACAGCTGAGTGATCCCAAAAATATGACAGGATGTTTGGAGTTCAATCTGAGTGATTCCAGAAATATTCGTGAAAGTATGGATTTCTATATAAAATATTCCTAAAATTTATTTGAAAAATATTCCTTGAGACCTGGAGTTTCATCCCAGTTATTTCAAAAATATTTTCGGAAGACCTGGAGTTCCATTCGAGGAATTCTAAAAATATGACTGTAATTGAAGTTATATCTGAGAGATTCCAGATTCATATATTCATTGAAGCCTTGAGTTTCATTAAAAGCACTTGGTTGGCTGGATTTGACTGGTGGAGGCCTCATTTCCAACACTTCTTCGAGCAACTCTAAAAAAAAAAGAAGCTCTAATCGACCTTCCATAACATTGAAAAATCTCCAGAAAAGTCTCTGCCATTAAATGACTTCCTACGATCTAACATCCTTTCGAAACCGACTTTAAATATTTCTTTTCCTTCCTAAAACATATTTCTGCTTATCTTTAAGTCAAATAAAGTATTTATTAGCCTGTACTTGCTTTCAGAATCCTTGCGTACATACAGCAAACCAGCGAAATCCGTCACGATCCGAAAATGGCTTACGTGCCACGCGAGAAATGGGACGATTACGATCCACAGCTGATCGCTGAGGGTCTACTAGCCGCCGCTAATGTATTCTCAGCACTCAAACTCGTACATCTATTCTCGATCAATCCGCACTTGGGTCCGCTGCAGATCTCACTCGGACGCATGGTTATTGATATTGTGAAATTCTTTTTCATCTACTCTTTGGTGCTGTTCGCCTTCGCTTGTGGCCTCAATCAATTGCTATGGTATTTTGCCGATTTAGAGAAGAGTAAATGTTATAGCATGCCAGATGGTTCAGCTGATTGGGGTGGTAATGGTGATTCGTGCATGAAATGGCGACGCTTCGGCAAGTAAGTGAGACAGTGAATGTTAAGTGATTACTTAATGCAACTCCTTAGCGCTCTATGCTTCGTATGACCAACATCATTGAACTGTGTGAATTCTTTTCTAGACTATATTATTTGGTTTGCTTCTCATATATCTTTCTTCATTCGTCAATCTATAGCTTGTTGTAGTGTAATATTTCATTTCGAAAATTGCAGTCACCTTATGCTCTTCAGTTYTGTGTAATCCTTCATTTGCTCATCATCCCAGCCGCCATAGATTATTTGCAATTATTCATTACTTACTCATCACTCACACAYAGTTTCTTTCAATGAATCTCACATTTGAACTCCATTTGGCAGCCTCTTCGAGTCATCGCAATCACTCTTCTGGGCCAGTTTCGGCATGGTTGGCCTGTCCGATTTCGAACTGACCGGCATTAAATCATACACACGCTTCTGGGGTTTGCTGATGTTCGGCTCGTACAGTGTCATCAATGTGATTGTATTGTTGAATCTACTCATCGCGATGATGTCCAATTCATATGCCATGATTGATGTAAGTTGAAATTGCTTAAGCGAATGAATGAAATGAACTCGCCGCCGCTTGTAGCAGGCTTGTAGTAGACCGGAGGGAACGCTGACAAACTACAAGACAGAGCGACAAGCGACAACAGACTTTTCACAGTGAGAAATATGTGCAAATGAATAATTTGTAGTTGGAAGAGTCGGACAGCGGGTGGGTGGGAATGACGGCCGTTTGTTGAATGACCAAGTTGTTGAATTGATATGTCAGCAAGCTGGTAAGTCAACGTTTTGTCTGCGCTGAACGGATAACGAACAAAAGACGACTGATAAAGRCATCGTTGTGTCGGTGAAGATGCACGTGAAGATTGAACTGATTACCGCGCCAAACTCCCTTATATTCCCTCAAAAGCGAAGACGTGCTTGCGGGGAAAAAAGTATTCGCATCGACCAAACAATTGTCACAGACCGTCTGGTCTGCCGGTCACGTACGCGCTATGAATACGCCAACGGACGGTTGCGTCTGCCTGTGACCAAAAAATAGATTTATTTGTTGGCGCCATAATGYCGCCTTTACCATTCAATGCTTGATTTATGCGTGCACAGTTTGTAGGCACAATAGCTGTAGTTTAAGATATTTTATCACCTACTTACGTGCTCTATCAACACTCAAGCTTTGTCTTCTCACAGGAACATTCGGACACTGAATGGAAGTTCGCACGCACCAAATTGTGGATGAGCTACTTTGAGGACAGCGCCACTTTGCCGCCACCCTTCAATATAATGCCTTCGGCTAAGTGGCTAATCAGGGTGTTCCGCAAATCGAGCAAGGAGATCGATAAGAAACGTTCAAAGGTACCGTTAATTAGGCACYAAATAGCCTCATTTGTTATAAGAGCTACTTATGAGTAATTGTTTATCGCTATTTCGCAGAAGCGTCAAATTAAGGATCAAGAGAATGCCTATGACAATATAATGCGCTCATTGGTTTGGCGTTTCATTTCGGCAGAGCATCGCAAGTTCGAAGAGAATCCCGTYACCGAGGATGACATTAATGAGCTGAAATGCGAGATATCCACAATGCGCTATGAGATATTGGATGTGTTCGAGAATAGCGGTTTGGATTGCTCGAGCGCAAGCAAGCGTGAGAAACGTAAGTGTAATTGAGAGTAGTGGTGAGGTGAGTGGTTAAAACATATTTGACTCTCAGTTTTGGCAGTTCGAGTGTGTTTTCAAAGACTGCTTAGACATTTTCCGAAGTAACAAACATTTTTGTGTTCTTTAGTTCATTTGCAATGATTACCAAGATATGTAAAACCCAATTAGCATTCGGAGTATTTTGGTTTGTTCAAAACAGGCTTTGGGGGCTTAAAATATAACAAATAGGGTTCCCCGAAATTCGGATTGTTTCGGAGTTGTTCCGAAATTTTCGGAGTAGTGAAATATTGTTTAAAATATCTTTYTATGTCAGCGCAAATAACTTTTGGAACCAGTTTGTATCTAGCATTCAGAGTGTTTTGCTCSCTTCAAAATCGATGAAAACTAAAACTTATGTAACTTGGAAATACTTTGGGTGCTTAAAAGATAACAAATRAGGTTCCCCGAAATTCGGATTGTTTCGGAGTTATTCCGAAATTTTCGGAGTAGCGAAATATTGCGTAAAAGGTTTTTCTATGTCAACACAAATAACTTTTAATTAACGGGAACTATTTTGTAAGCAGCAATTGCAGTGTTTTACTCTCTTCAAAATCGATGAAAAGAATGTAAAGATTTTGTTTGGTTGAAATGTAATATGTAGGAGTAGGGATATAATTTATTCATAAATCAAAAAAAAAAGAACACCATTATTAATTTACGCAAACAATTTTGTAACACTATTTTCAACGTATACTCACTTGCAGCGTCACGTGCCAAGCGCAACAAAGTGTGGGAGCGTCGCCTCATGAAGGGCTTCCAGGTCGCGCCAGTGCAAGTCGTCTACGCCGAAGATGCCAACTTCAATGTGAATGGCGAAGGCGAAATCAACGAAATCAAAATCGAGAAGGAGCCCTCGCGCGATCCCAATGAAACACCGCTCGAACGTTTCCGACGTGTGGCACGMACTGTGGCCGCCCAATCGACAACACACAAATGGACCGTTGTGCTGCGTGGTGTAACCAAGAACTCGCAGATTGGACGCTGCAGCAACTATCACGATGCGGACAATTTGCAACATCTTGGCAAGGCGATTGAAGAGGCGAAACGGTGAGTAAATTGATTGAAATAAATACGCACGAACTGAAAGTAAAATTCTTTACACTTGTTGCACAGTCTCATCATGCTCAGTCCCACCTTTTCACGTCCGGGCATTGAGTCGCCAATACCGATCGAATTCGAGGATGAGAAGACCTCAACACTACTAGATTTGCTCAATAAGATAAGTGAAGAGATCGATGATCACTATGACACACCACTTGGCCGTACGGCTGAGATGAAAAAGCGCGAATTACTACGTGCCTTTCACCAACAACAAGCACCCACCTATAAAGAGCAAACATTTCTGAAGCAAAACAAGCCGTCGAACTTGCAGCCAGCGGAGCAACCWCCGCTGACACGTGCCAAGACCGCGCCGGAAATAGAGCTSAATAAGGCCGGAAAACCACCGKCKTATACCAACAACAAGGTGAACAGCAATAGTGGCAAGCAACATAGCAAGCCCAACAACGAATTGTCACTCTCSGCYTCATCTTTAGCCAAGCAGCAACAGTCYGTGAAAGCGYCTGCACCAAAAGCGCAAGCACCTGGCAAAGCAATTAGCGCGTCTACTAGTGGRCTCAGYGGTTCAGTGAAGAAAGCAATTGCACCACAAGCGCCACCTAGCTATGTACACAGCAACAATAGCAAAAGCAGTGGCGCAATTGAAAGAACCGGCAGTCGTCACACGCCATTTTCTGTAGAGTTCGGTTACACTGGACGTCGTCCAGGCTACACTGGACCTACCGGTAATACCAACTCCTTCGACATCGATGTGGTCGATTTGGATGATATGGATACGGACAGTGAACAGTACTTCCACACCAACGCTGACAATGTCTCCGATGTCAGTTCGGTTGTCAATATTAGTCCCATGCAGCCGGCCGGTGGCGCAAGACCAAAAGAACAGCGTGCCGAGCTAGCGCGCGGCTTTAGCATCGAAAATGAGAAGCAGCCGAAGGCCACAAGACAGCAGTCGTCGGGTGGTAATAATAATAATAGTGGTAGCGGTCAACGTGCGCCACCACCACTGGTGGATCGTAATGGCAAGCAGTGGATGTAAGCGTTAGCGTATTTCGCCCCAAATTGCTGCGTTATTTGGCTGAATTTTGTGAGAAATCTTTAAATAAATAYATATAAAGGAAATAAATAATCGAAGACAACTCAATTCAACACTTAAAATACAACAACACCGCTATGTCGTTGCCAACAACGAAAATTGTGTGCCTTCCTCCGTATTGGATAGCAACAACTCAGCCGTGCAGTTGAAGTTTACGAAGTGAAACTTGCTGTTGTTATTAAAAGCAAAYGTTTGTTAACAAAATGCAATAATAAGTTGTTATTTAAATATCAAGAWAATAATGAATATCGTCTTTTATTTCAACATAGATTTCCAATTTACATGACAAAGTTGCGTATACGCACTGCTGCCTTCTGATTGCAGTTCAAACCAAAATATAACGAAAAATAATTTTAATTTCTTATTGTCGCCTTTGCTAAATAAATAGCAGCTAATTTTATGCAGCAAATATTTGAGGAATTTGTTTAAAGCAAATATTTTGTAATAACACTAGTGAGATTATTATCTAGCCGAGGCAATTAGCAACATATGTGAACATACTCGTAAATGGTATTGCACCCATATAAAATTCAGGAAGAAAAATTCATTTAAATAACATTGAAACTAAATTACATAATGTATAATCGTTTGGGCACCCATACTGAAATCAAATTCAATTCCAGTAAATATTGCGCTGGTTAAGAAATAATATTTTTACAAGCTTAATGCTTACAATTTGCCACATAAATATTTTTCTGAAGTACAAACATAACAAGTGTGACAAATACGTTATTCATAGTCTTTCGGAATAGCAGAAATATTAAAATTTATGCTCATATTATTCTAGTTCTGAAAATAACGTAAAGAAATTTAGTTTTTGAGCCATTCGGAAATTTCGGACTTTTTCGGAGTTGTTAARGACACGAAATTTAAGTTTTTAATAAACCAGTTTTCAAAATAAGCGAACATTAATTATTATCTGTGATGCATTCCTGAGTTTTGTGTGCGATTCGGAGTTTTCGAATATTTTCGGAGTTACTAAAAATATTAAATTTACGTTCGCAGTACATCAGTTTTCAAATTGTGAGTTTTGTGAGCGATTTGGAGTATTCGGACTTTTTCGGAGTTACTAAAAACATTAAATTCATATTAGTCGTATACCAGTTTTTAAAATGAGCGAACACTAATGATTGTCTGTGATGCATATGTGACTTTTGATTTGCTCTTCCACAAGTTCGCCCTTTTCGACGGATATTAACATACAAATGCCTCTATAGGGCCAAATAAAACTCCTATTGACTGTGTGTCCCTCCGGAACAATTTCATGCTGCACCAAACCTTGAATGTTGAAGAAAATATTCACACAAATTATGTGAACTAACTCACGAGAGATTTCAAACTCTTTTGCCATCTCTCTAACGCTTACCTGACGATTTCCAAGCGCCATATTCTTCACTTTTTTAAGATTTTCTGCAGTTGAACAAGTCGCAGATTGTCCAGAATAAGGCATGTCTTCAACGATCTCGTAACCGTTTTTGAGGCTTTGTGTCAATCACAGGCTTGTGATTTTGATGAAACTGAGTCACCGTAAGCCTTTTGCAACATATCCTKAAGCATAATTTAGTTAAATACTAAATGTAAATGTAATCAGTTCGTACTTCCTCTATCCTCAACATAGTTATATGTTATACTTTTTGTACATTTAAACTTTATTTCGGCTTCGGTTAATGTGGGACTCAATTACAAACGTCGCTGGCTTGCCGAAAAAACTGCCTGCCCGACAAAGTATTTCCAAAAATGTATTTTACAACGCACATCGTTACATACATACTAAGTATTAACCCATTCCAGCCTTTTTGACCCTAAGCAGGAGTAACTTATCTTATTTCGGAACATTCTTTCTACCGGATTGTCTATGTATAAGAATTAAGTAGACTTACTTATAAAAATGGATTTKTGTATAAAAGAAATTTACTTATTTATATACATTTCGACGAATACGTATTTTATAGCTAAAATAAAAGCCGATCTAAAAGTATAAATGATCTAAATGTATGAAGATAATTCGATGTTTCGCCAAAGTACAAATTTGTAAGGATCCACTCTAAGCCTGCAAYGGAGCAAACGCTGCGGGCGTTGGCTTATGAGTTCAATATTTAAGCATACACATAAATAACTAGTTTATATATGTACATATGTATGTATGTAGGCACATTTACTTTTACAAAGCTTAAATATTACTTGTAGGGCTTTCTTGCTGCCAAAGTTCGGACGACGCAATAAAATCATTTAATTTGAATAATTTAACTATCACAGCTTTGAAGGCGTAAAAAGAGATTTTGGTCTGCGAAAGAATTGAGATTAGTTACTATAAATGAAAATGGATGGAAGCCAAAGTTAAAACGGATGGATTTTTTTGCTACAAAATTAGTTAGCTTAATATGGTTTAGGAGAATTTTAAGGGGTTTARTTTTTGAAAATTCATGTAGTTTAACTCTTTAAAAGTCTCATACTAAGATTTTGAAGTAATATTTTACACCATTTTTCAGTTATAGCAATATACATAAAACGTATGTAGCTGCTCGGTTCAAGCAGCTCTATCAGTTTGTCTATACCGATATGTAACATATTGATCAATAAGTGTAGTTGTTTCTCCATTTTTAAGAAACTTGCATCCGAAATGTCGACATCCAAGCTGACGTACTCCTGTTTTATCACGATACTCTTGCGCTTTTCTATAGATTCCATTTCTGTCCGACTCKTCTTTCAGATATACTCTTCTTTCGGTGCGTTTTCAGTACCCCGGGATTTATCGGTKATGACAGCTGGGGTGYTCTTCTCTTCTCCTTGTTTTGCAGATCCTGCTTTTGTAGCTGGAGTATCTGTTACGGATGTCCATTCTCCAGTTCGATTCCTTGACGCGGAAAGAGTARTACCTGACCAGCAATGGGTTCATCTTGGCAACTTTGCCCAAAAGGAGTGCATAAGCGGAGACGGAAGAAAGGGAAAAACCCATGAGGGAGGAGGGAGTCTTTTAATGCGTATACCACTCACTTAGAATGTCGACCCTCATAGTCAAAAGAAAGTAATATAATATAACGATGTATATCTTCCGGAGTTGAAGTTTTAATAGTATACATATACTAACAGCTTAACTTTTTATCAAAATTTCAAAACATTTTTACATAAAAAATGCTAAAAAGACATAAATATGACCATCATCTTCTGTAGCCACAGTCACACTGTGAATGACCTTTGAAATTTTATCTGTACTAGCCCAACATTCTATTAGCATTTTTCGTATAAAGGAAATTTGCTGAATTATTTATGTAGATGAATAGTTGAATGCACACATACACACACATACAAAAGCGCGTATAAAATTGATTTGTCCGTTATGCCACTGAAATGCTTGCTTTCCTAAGTGAAAGGACAAAGCAATTGAGAAATTTTATTTTCTTTTAGCTGATCAGAAGTCACTGAGTTGATTTCGCTGCCAAAATATTGTTGCTACACACACACATACACACGCACACAGTGAAGCATATACATGCATATATAATATTTTGGGCTATCACAGTCTCCACTTTGTTTGCGTAGTGCTTGTCATCGTTGAAATTTATTTTTATTATTATTTTCTTTGCAAGATTTTACATTCATCATTTTCAATTTCAATAATTCTCATGAAGAWTTCTCAGCTCATGCCTTGCATATAAAACGAAAGCGATTCGAGGAAAGGCGGTTGAACGGTAAGAAATGCGACACCAGACACACGTAAGCGAAGGAGGAGATGAAAATGCGTGTGTAAACAAACATACATATGTATGTACATATATGTATACATTTCCTTGTGTCTAAGTATATATRTAAATGTGTGAATATGAGCCTAGTTGCCGTCATGAGGAGATATGTCACTCAACTGCTTTTTCTTCGCTTGAAATAAGCTTGTATTTGTGGATTTTATTGCTGTGTGCGTGTGTGCGTATGTAAACTTTTGTCCTGAAAATGCCATAATAAAAGCGTTAGCTGCTGCTATATGTAATATTTATAGCATTGACAGTCGACACGTTTCGAGTGGTATTTACTTATACAAACACAACTTAATAGTTTATGACAATTAGATGAAGCATATTTTCAGGCACATTGCTTTGGCTACCTATGCTTATGGTGGCATAGATAAAATTGRTGGATTTTTACAAACATTTTGATAATAATGCTAGATTTTTGGCATGCAGTATAGCTATACTAGGGTGCACCAAAAATATRCTTATTCGATTTATGGCTTAAAATTAACCTAGATGTATACACAGAGAGAAAAGGCTATATATGCAGGACCGTATTTTTAGTTTAATTTTCAAAGGCGAGTATATATTTTAAAAATTTCTCATATGTATTATTCCTGTCTCTTATACACATCTAGATGTGTATAAGAGACAGGTAATATATAGAGCTTATTTTATAAATTTATAACTAGTGGATACTAGTATATATGGTATGTGTGTGTGTATGTCCATACATATGTATATAATATAAGGTTCAGAGCTAGCTGTTTCAGAAATTTTTTTTAATTGATAGAGCTGTCAAGAGCATAAAAGTTTACTGTTGTGAGATCGGGTAGAAATGATTGGGTACACTTAACCAATTACCAATAAATAACTCAAGAAACAAGTAAATTTAATATTTTGAGTAAAGGTATATTTATCTGCCTTTTAATTGATAGGTAGTTAGACATAAAATAAATTTGAGGCTTTGTGCCCTTCCTTATATCACATATGACGATGACTAAAGTATATTAACCGATTTTCATAATTCTTTATAGAATTTGACAGCATTTTTGCAGCATTATACTCTATATTTCGTGCGGCAAAGGAGAATGCATTTAAAAAGGTTATTTATAGATATAATGGGTGTATTTTTGAAACGCATTCTTCCATCTTCAACATATAATATAATAAGGAATGAAAAAATGTAGTATAACAGTCAAGCTTGCTTCTAGTTTGTGAAAGATAATATAGCTTCAGTTAGTTTTTTATAGCAGAGAAGGGTATAAAAGGTCAGMAATTTGTTATAGTTGTTCSATCTGAACACCTTCTTCGGAGRTTATACCATTATACGGAAGTCAAAATTTTGTGAGAGCCTTTACTAAGAAAAAGTTAGTTGCATAGACCAAAACTTGTTTCCTTTGGTTGAAGGTTTAGCGGTCATGTGCTTAAAATTTTTCTACAATTTCTTCTTATTCAATATAATGACTCAATGTATTCAACCCACACGGTAGGAGTGTCCATGATAATTATATTTTAGAAATGTAGCCAAGTGAGACCAGGAGACGATATTTTAATCAAAAAATATTTCAGTATTTTCAATTGCATATACAAAAAATTTACTCTTCTTTCTTTGTTAGGTTAGTGTAAGCGTAAAGGAATATATAAAACTTGTCCTAGGTGATATCGTAATAAGGTTGGGTTAGGTCAGGTTTTATGGATGATGCATATGATGATCGCACTTGTACTGCCATATGCAGTTCTTTGTGAATCATATAAGTCAGCAGAATGCATTGGTGGCGTTTCTCAGGCGTTTAATTGTTATTTTCACCAGTTCCCAGTTCATTGGAATATCTGATGGATYTGAACTTGACCTGGCAGACACGTGACGTCTTCTTCCATACATCCTTTGTAGCCGGCGCCTGGTACGATACCCAATCTTACCTATGGACGTCGTTATCCAATGACCTGTTAGAACCCTAATAGCCAGGGAGAAACTATCCATTCAGATTGAAAAGAGCTTACTAGGTCTCTCATGAGTGTCTTACGATCGACAGTCGGGTCTGCGGAGTCTCAACAGATCCAGATTTTTATCYGGGCAAATTACTGCAATAATGTTTTCTGCTGATACAATAACAACAGAGAGATATTAGGCTTCCTGAAGGCTTCCTGGATCTATTTTGATCTATCTTGCGCCAAAAATATCTTGAGAACGCAAGAATCGACAGTAGCCTAAAGCTGGAAAATCTCCCGCGAAGTTTAGTAGTAGAATACGCGAGGTTTGGAAAACACCGACCCGCTACAATTTTACTAACCTTTCTTTTAGTTTTAACACAAAATGGCTTGATATCACTATAAGTCATGTAATCTGTTAGCCTTTGGCTTTATCTCTACAGTCTTAAATCCTCTCTTCTTAAAAAATATCAAAAAATAATATAACATGTATTACCATCTCAACTTTATGTTACTTGAAGTAGCACTTAATTATCGCTGCTCCACCRACATTTCTGCAAATTATTTATTCTACAAAAACTCTACTTTAATTATTCGTTTAAAATATGGCTATCGCCAAATCGCTTAGTAAATGAAACCAGCAATCAGCAGATATATAAATATGTTCCCAGTATACTCGCCAAATCCGTCGCCAACGCAAATCAACAAGTGAACTTTCAASAGCGAATTGCTATGGCAGCTCATGCCCCAAAGCTTTAAAGCAATGTACTGGGCATTATAGCATTTACAGTCAATCAAATATTTTCTGTTTGGCGGATGTTTATATGTTAATATAATTCATTGCCGACGGCGACTGTAATCAAATGAAAATAAAACAATTTTGACCAAAAAAAAAAAAATTACCAAAGTACCCAGTAGGAAWGTCTAAAGCTTTTAATATGATACTTAGAGCAGTTGAACTTAAGTCGGTTCTGTACGACTTTTACTAAAGTGGATAATGGTTTTGGAGRATGAAATTGTGTGTAGAAGTTCACGCCATTGCGGTAAGTTCTCTAAGAGCCGCTCATTTGGAAGTGGCCAAAAACGACTTTTTTTTTATATGGCTTAAGTAGTTCACGACTTCCAGTTCTAGACCAAGTATTCTCTGGGTAGATAAAAAACCACCTTTTGAAGGCAAGCTAATCATCCACTTGCAGGGCTGTGTACCGAGTTTGGGACCCGTGAAAAAACACTCCCAATGACAWGGACGCAGTACTCTTGGATAAGATACCCATCTTTTGATGACGACCACGGCAAACCCTCGCCAACAATTGCTACTTCGGACTGAGTAGACAATTGAGAAGTAAAGTCCTCTCTCGCCGAACAAAGACCAAACTCTACAAGTCATTCATCATTAGTGCAGAGGCATGGTCTTAAGAGTGTTCGAGAGAAAATATATGTGGAAAATTTATGGTCCCTTGCGTACTGGCACCGGCGGATAACGCGGTCGATGGAACGACTTACGAGATATATGACCATATTAAGCGAATGAAGAGATATATAGAGGCTATGCTGGCTAGATTTTGTCGTCAGAATGGATGCAAACTCTCTAGCTCTGTGATTATTTGAAGCCGTACCCGTCGGGGGAAGCAGAGGAAGAGAAAGATCTCCACTCCGATTGAAAGACAAGGTGCAGAAGACATGAATGAATACATTACTAAGAAGTTGTTCCATCCTCAAGAAGCCTCCGTCGGGTCGGCAATAATCTTACAGTCAATATGGTACGCTATGGAACCATGACTAATAATGTTTTTAAGCCTGAATTGGAGGATGTTGTTTGGTTCCAACAAGTTGCCAGATAACCGACAAAACCAYTGAMTTATTGAAGRAAACTTTTAGTGAACACTTCAGCTCGGATCGTGAGCCAGAAGCATGGAACAGTCACGGGATCGTTACCGTACCGCTGGACTATCCTTTGTTCTTTTATATGGAGGCGCATAATTATGGAGATTAGTCGAAATGATTAACGGCTTGTGCGAGAATATTCAACGCATTGTTGCTTACATACGATCCCAACTGAATTAGTTTAAGCAGTCGCGGTGGTCATTTCCCGACATTGTTTTTTTTAAACATAATAAACCGTTATCTTTATAATTGAGCTAAGAAGTRTATTTCATACGAAAAATCACATGTTCAAAAAATACACCCTTTATTTGTATTATTCAAGTTTCAAGTTTTTCTCTTGGGTTACTCGATTGGCACTGAGCCATGTAGTCCCCTTGTCATTTCAAAGCAAACAAAAAAAAAAAAAAAATATATATATATATACTCTCATTTACTGTGTTATGTTGCTGTATTTTTTACTAATTCCCCGTTATGCATATAAATTTAAATGCTTGCATTCCTAAATTATTTATTTATTTTGTATATGTAAAGCGCCAGAGCAAATATTTGTTGTTTAGCTTTCACTGCTTCCGGCTGAATTTTTTGTTGTTCCATGTATGGCATATTTAAATTGATATTTATTTTTGACCAGCCGCTCGCCTCGCTTTTCCCCATGTCAGTTGTGCCTTTCAGKCTCGTTGCCATATACGCTTGTTCGTAGCATTGTTTTTGCGCTCGTTTTTTGTTTTGGCAAATTTTTGTATATCGCTCGTAAATTCGCGCTACATCGTCAAAATAAAATAACATTAGGCTGGTCGGCACGTCGGCAAATCTATTAAAAAATTCAAATATTTGTTTATGCGCGTCCATTACCGTTTATTTACTCACTCCGCTCTTCGTTTGAGGGGCGAGTACCGTTGCTTCTATGGTTGATTGCCTGCTTTCACTTTCCATTTGCCTACAGACATACTCGCATACAAAGTTTTGTCGTTGGGGACAGTTAAATATATGTGCACGGACAGACAGTATAGACAGTAATGAGGTTCACATAAGTATTTACTTTTTGTTGTGTTTTTTTCGCTCTCAGGACCGTATGTTAATTTTCAAAGTGAGCTTTTTATATACAACGATACCAATTAGGTGGCTGTCACTGTGAGTTTAATGTCTAATTTGGATTATGAGGAAGAATTTACATATTTAATTGCTAGTTTTTTATTTATTTTTTATAATGGGTCCTATGGTATGAAATGAAACTGTTTCATATTTTTAAGCTTTTGAGATCTTCTGATAGAAATTGGTAGTTATCAGGTTACATTCTGGGTATAAGAAGAGGATTATTACAACGATAGAAGAAAAATTATACTCCCCACAGTCCCAGCCACTTCGCTAACTTCTTCAAAGACATTTAATTCTCAGTTCTTCTCGGATCTTAGGAGGAAAARRGACAASATATTGCCACCTCGTCTCACTCCAAACAGCTTTGAGAAAATATTTATTCGTTTAGTCGTGTATCTGTTGGATTATATCCAGACAGAACACCTTTAATTGCGACGAGATTGACTTGACTAAAAGCTAGTGGTTTAGAGGACCGCGTAGTTTTTACTTTGAGCTAGAAAGCTAGGCTCACTGGACCTTAAAATGTTCAGCGCCTGAACAAGAATACACCAGAAAACCGCCTCGCTCCTAATAGTATGAAATTGGAGCAAGAGTGAAGTACTATCAACCTCATCGACTTTGCTGTTTCTGGCGATTCCGCTGTGACCGGGCAGCAATACAAGTCTGATATAGAAAAAGCTTGAAACTATTGCTAGTGAGTTCAAGAACTCGTTGACAGACAGTCAGCGATACTTCACCACCACTCTTTCCCGTAAACTCGATTCATCCATGCTCACTGCTCTTCTTCTCCAACAGTTCGCGGTTCTGATAGATATACGTTTATAAGGATTCAAATGTGAGACGAATTTTCTACCAATATATTAGCTGAAATATTTCTGCCAACCGGCTCTATAGAGCAAAGCAGGGACCGTATCTGCCCGCGTTGTGATGCGATGTGATTTAAGAGTGATGCGGTGATTTCAGGGGAAKTTGGCTGTCGGTTGGCCGAGATTTTTTGATTTGGAATTCATAAAGTGACTTTAGGAGAAAATGATTGGCAGCTGGCTCTATATAARAAACGSAGGCACTATGTCTGACCAGTGCTTAGATGATTCTCGCGCCTCGGTGTGATGTGAATTTGAAGTCGCAAGGTTAACTGAGGAGCTGCTGATCGCTTATTGGCTCTATATAAGTAAAGACGGTGGTCCATGGCTCGTGATGATGATGATGGCGATGTGATGTGATTTAAGAGTCATRMGGAGACTTCAGGGGAAGCTGGCTGTCACTTGGTTCTATATAAGAAACGCAGGCACCGTGTCTGGCCAGTGCTTAGATGACTCTTGAAAGCCGGTGTGATGTGACTTGGTAGTCATAAGGTGACTTCAGGTGAAGCAGGTTGTCTGCTGGCTCTAAGAAAGGCAGGCACCGTGAACTCCTGAATTTGTAATATTTCTGTTTTCAAGGTGTTGATTTACTATTATGGTGTGCTATCTTTAAGATGTAAGTTTAAAGGATTCTAACGCATTTTAAAGACACTCGAGAGAGATTAGTGTTAACTTCCACGTAAGCGGATCAGCTTTTCATATTTCTCATCTTTACTTCATTCTTCTCTTTACGCTGATCGGCTCTGAAGGCATTGAATTATAAGTGCGTGCTCGTCTTGACCGCGTGACAGACCACTCCATAAACGCTACTATTTTTCGGGAACGGATAGTGGCTCTGAGCGGGGACCCATTTARCTATGAATTTTTCGCACAAATGTAGGTGAGGGAAGTCGAAATCGGTACTTCGATCTGTCCCTAGGAGCCTAGGACCTCGACAAAAGGGAGCATCACCGGCCAAGGCCAAGCTAAATATATATTATATATGAAAGACGGGGCAAGTCTGCAGAAATCAAATGACAATGCTAGGGAAACTGTATGTGGCGGAGTCGCCAGTACCAATAAAAAATTTCAAAGGCAACAAACGTGAAACGAAAAGCCAGGAGAATTGGTAGAAGAGAATAATGTTAATTCCATCTATCAAGTACGCTTGTTCGAGGTTTGTCGCACCGAAGAGGAAAAGTCGTATACTCTATAATATTGATATAAGCGCACTAGTCCTTGGGGGTTTTTTGAGATATGGATCTAAAATTTTGTACACGCTCTTTTCTTACCAAGAAGTTGCTCATTTGTGGGAACTATATATGGATATCGCATTACTACATCATATAGCTGCCATGCAAACTGATCGAATGCTCTCGGTTAATTTGCACCTGTGAATAAAATAAAAGCAAMTTTTGTCTTTTAAAAATTAATAATTTTATTCTATTATCTTTTACTCTTCGCATATTTTTGGGTGTTTTTGCTTTACATCGAAATTGTTTTTGTATTTATTATGAATATTATTATACGTTTTTTTTATTCTCTTTAATATGCTCTCTCATTTTCRGCGTTTTTTTACCATTATTGTATTACAGCATAACTGTTTTGTTCGTCATCTTATTAATAGACAATTGCTTCGTATTTTCTCTACAATTATTTTTTTCTTATATTTATATTCGTTAATAATACTATAATTTACTTAACTATAAATCTATATATCTATATATGTTTATTTATTTCTCTATTTACATTTCATATTTGAACTTATTTTTTTATTTAGTTCAATGTTTACGAAATTGTTTTTCAGACTCAAATGCTAATACACAGAGAAATGAGAATATTCGGCGACTTGAAGCATTTTTATAGAATACTAATTTTATGAATCAAAAAAGTAAGCAGCTGCTTTAACTGTTGACAATGGTATTTCAAATGCAACTCTGTATACTCGTAAGTWGAAGCGAAATATTTACGCCATTTAGGCGGAAACTTCTCTTACTATTAGAGAGCGGAATTTAAAAGACTCAAGCAGAGATTTTCTTTTAGGCCGAAAATATGAAAAAGTATAATATATGAAGTTATAAAAGAGTTGCTCATGGGCCTAGAGCTATGMTAAATAAAATCTTTGATTTTCTCCATAAATGCTCCGGAAAGAAGATAAGCTTCAAACATTAGAATATCTGCGCAAATGGTCAAGATATGGTTTGTAAAGGAAGATAAACCTTGGAGTGAAAATTCTAGCAAATTTTAGGCAATAATATTAAGCTATAACTTTACTTATCGAAATAGCTTCAACTAACTGCGTGAAACAAGCCTATGCAAGGAAGAATTTTCAGTTTTTTTTGCTAGTGTCTGAAAAAAGCGGCGGAGACGATGGATTGATGCCCGAGCTATTAAAGTATGGCTGCGCAGAACTGATAAGGAACACTCACAAGGTTCTTTGTAGAATGCGTTCAGACGTAAGCAAGCCAGGAGCTTGAAATTTAAGTGTCCTTTGCCAAATCTACAAAAAAAAAGGACCCACAATCAGCGCCACGTACCTTCGAATAAGTCTCCTCAACATGGCATTCTATCGAGCGTTTGTGTGAAAGATTACCGTCAACAAACTGATCGGGCCTTATCAGTGTGGGTACAGGCTTCGAAAACCAACAACTGACCAGATATTCACCATGAGTCAAATCTTTAAAAAAAAAAAAAAACATGAAAAGAGAATCGACATAGTTGATCTCAAAGCTTCTTTTGACAGCATGAAAATGAGCTGCCTTTATGCCGCGATGTCTGAATTTTCGAGTTGTCTGATAATTCGAGCTGCAGATCTCAATAGAAAAGATGGCATCTTATATAGGAGTGTATAACTGCTGACGTACCCCGATGACGTCGATACCATTGGCCATAACAAACGCGCCGCATTCTGCTGTGGACAAAGAAACGAAACAAATGGGTATGGTGGTGAACACGGGTAAGGCGAAATCTCTCTAGTCATCAAAGGAACAATTCTGCTCCTCGGGACTTGGTCTTGAACAAAGTCATACTGAACTTTCACATGAAGGTGCTGTGCTGCATCCAGTAATTTTGGGGRAAAAATGTATATATTTTTAAACTTAAGGGTTGCGGTTGACCAATATTCGCGGTTTTCCACTTAATCGTACTCTGGTGGTTAAAGGTGAATAAACCGCTTAAGTAAAACTCTTAACGCTCGTACGCACTTTTACAGCAAAAATATTTACAGCGCTCAACTGATCACTAATTAACCGCTACTTAGCTTAGATCTTTGTATGTATGACTAGATTATTATTTAACGCTTTCCCTGCTTATTTACTTCCTACTGCTAACACTTCAACTTACTAACTAAATTTTCTACTACTTCTGCTTCCGCTTACATACTAYAAAAACTGCGCCACCGCACCGGCGCTGCTGCGACGCGCCAACAAACGTCGCCAYTATCAATCATTGGCCAACTTCAGTCGCACCGCAATCCGTTTGCACTTCCACATTAGCTGCGTCTCCAGTATRCTGAAAGACATCGCGACCAAGACCAGACCCAGCAAGAGATAGGCGCAACAAGCGAAGAGCTGCACATGCGGTCCGTGGAAGGTGCGTTCGGGCATGAAGTCGCCATAGCCGATGGTGGTCAAGGTGACAAAGCAAAAGTAGGCGCCATCCACAATGGACCAATTCTCCCAGAAGGCGAAAATYACCGTGCCCAAGCATATGTAGCAGATGAGTATGAGCAGCACAATGCTGATGGGCACCTGTGCRCCGGTCTCCTCCGTCTCGGCGTCGACATTCGAGGCGGTCTCATCGTCCTCAGCCTCGTCGGCAGTCGCATCAGTATCACAGTAGGCAGTCTGTTCATCTGGCTTTGTTTGTTTGTTACCTTTGTTGAGTTTTGTTAAGCGGAACTGTTCGCCAGCTGTGGCGTCACGTTGCATGTACGCCGCTTCCGCGTCCGCCTCCTCGTCGTCGGAGGTTTCGGTGGCTGTGTCGCCATAACAGCTGCTCGATTTCCCACTTCGGTGGCTTGTTGCGTGCATGTTGCAGCCGGCGCGTCGTGTTGCGGCATATGTGGTTGATTTACGTGCCGCCGCATTGCGTTGGAAGGTGTTTAGTGTGTGCCGATGGAAGGAGGCTGCAGTGGCATTGAAGAGACTGCGCGCACCGCGCTGCYCTTCGTCTGCACTGCCGGCGGTGCTGTGTGYGTTAATGGCRCCACTGCTGCCAGAGATGAGTGGTACGCGTGATGGTGTGCCGTGTGGGCAGTTGCTGGAAGAGAGTAAGCGTAGGAGAAATGTTTATTTTTTAGTTTTTACAGTTAAAAATTTTTTAAAATAATTTTTGGGTTAATGTTTGCTTTCAAAAGTAAATTTGCACACATTATATTCTCTCTCTCTCTCTCTCTCTCCTGGTTCTCTTCATTTATATACATTACATWACTGTTAAAATATTCATTTGCGAAAGCTTTTGTTGAACTAAATGCATTAGTCTCAACTCGGGATAATTTTTGTGAGTATAAGACAAAGTTGTAAGCCTCTTATGCTAACCCTCTACTGTTAAAAGGTAGAAATTTTTGTAATGCAGCAAATATTTACACATAATTTTTGGTGTGTATATCCCGTTACGGCCACTATTCTCGTTTACTTTATTAGAGAAATTTTATTGAAATATATTTGTATATGAAAATAATAAGTTAAATCGTAAAAAGCTAAAATAAAAGTTCAACAGGGTTGCCAAACTTTTTTTTTTAATTTTTTATAAAATAAAATAAATTCATTAATATTAAATAAGAAGCAACCACGAGTAGCTCAAGAAAATTGCTTTTAATAATAAACTAGAGTTGCCACCCGTTTTAAAATAATTTGTATAATAACTGTAAAATAAACATATTAATACTACATAAGCTGCAACCATAAGTAATTCAAGAAAATTACACCCAAAGACAAAATAGGGTTGCCAACTGTTTTAAAATAATTTTTATTGAAATTATTCTGCAATTAAAAAGTTTTATGAAAAKTATACTTGAATTTGTTTTATTGATTTTAAAAAATTAAMTGCATTACTTCGAATAAAAAAGTARTTCTGGAGTGTTGCCACTTATTGTAAATAATGTATTTATTATATTATGTTACTTACTACGATATAAGATATCTAATTACCACTAAAGAAAGAGTAACCACAAGTACTTCAAAAACCTGTACTTAAAAATAAATTAGAGTTGCCACCGGTTYAAAAATAATTTTTATTATAACTACTTTGCAAGTGAGGAGTGGTATGAAAAATGTAATTTTATAGTTTGGGATTTTCCAAAACAAACCTGATTTTTAACAGATAAAAAAGTTAATGTGGAAGGTTGCCACTTGTTGTGAACAACGTATTTATTCTACAACGAGCTATTGTTTCTTACTACAATAAGGTATACTAATCACTACTAACTAACACAACTAGCAACAACAAGTTTTTCAAGAAAATTGCATTTAAATGTAAGCTAGGATTGCCACCTGTTTTAAATTTATTTTAACAACTGTGCAAGTAAAGACTTTTAGAAAATTAAACTGGAAAATATTTTATTTTTGTAAAAGTAAACAGTATTATTAATAGTGAAAAAAATTGCTGTGTAGGGTTGCCACTTATTTGAAAAACTGTAATTAATAAATGTATATATACCGAATTACTAATGAACTCAGACTAAACCAGCCTCAACAAAAATACGTTCAAGGAAGTTACAGATGAAATTAATTTCCGAAGGGTAGCTACCTCTTTTTACTTAATATAAAGGCAAATGTATGAAGATGAAATTGTTAAATTGAAAATAAAATTTTTTAAAAAAGCTAYATTGGAAAATATCCTAGAATTGAAAAAACTAAGCAGTGCTTTTAAAAGCTAAAAATAGTACAAYGGAGTGTTGCCACTTATTGTAAAAAATATATTTTATACATTACGAGTTTCTAATCACTTACGCAAACTATTTCACAACAAAATGAAACTTAAGAAAGTAGACTTAAAGATATATTTACGGAGAGTTGCCACTTGTTTTAAATTAACTTATGCATTTTTAATTCAGCTAATGACTAAGAAATAAGTTGTAGGAAAGGGTTGTTGAGAAATATTGTGCTGAAAAATAATTTTGCGAGGGTTGCCACCTGCTTGACATTCATTAGTATAAATTTTTTTAATAGGTATAAGTTCTTTGAGTATGAGGGTGGAGGGTGGAGGTGGACATATTACACTAAATTTAAAAAGTAAACTAATAATTAAATTTTTAAAATTAAAACTGCATTCGATTAAGAAACGTCGCCGACATAATATTTTTGAAGTGTTGCCACCTATTTGAAGTAAATTTAATTAAAGAAATAAAAGATTACAAAATTAACATTGAAAAAATATTTGTATTGTATGATAAATTTATGAGAGAGGCGTTGCCACAGTTTGAACAATATTAGATTACAATCATTACGTTAATTGATTCGAATCGGAAACAAAAACTCAATACCTTTAAAAAAATTGGCATACTATGTTTGAACAGCTGTCACCTCTCTAAATTTTTGCAAATATTGCAAAATGTACACTCAAACTATAGAGTATGAAGAAATATATTTTTAGGTTCAATTTTTGAGAAAGCTGTTGCCAAATGTTCGAAAAATATAAGAAATCATTAAGTTATTTGAATCGAAACGGAAAATAAAACTCAATAGTTTGAATAGAAATTAAGGACACCTTGTTTTGAAGAGCTGCCACCTATTTACTTTTTTGAAGCATATAAATTTGTTGAAAAAAATCAAATATTACAAAATGAACATCGAAACTATAGAGGCTGAAGAAATATCTGTRTTGGTTAAATTTATGCAAAAGGGGTTGCCACTTTTACATTTTTTTTTAAAAAATTAATTTTACAACGTAAATTGAATGAAACAGGTAAGAAGTTAGAACTAGTTCCACAAAACAAAAAAATAATAATAATATATTAGTTTGGAGTGCTGCCACTTTTTTACATATTTTGACACAAATTTTACAAGCTAATATTGAAACTACAGAAGGTGAAGAAATATTTTTGCTTGTAAAATTTTTCGGAAAGTGTTGCCACAATTTAATGCTGCGAGTCATAAATTAAAAATAAAAATTTTGARCACAAACTAAGTACATATGTTGTARGGGTTGCCATCGGTTAAAAATAKATACTTAAAATTTGTTTAAAAWAAACTCAATTAAATGTGTTTGAGAAAAGTTAGATGTGTTAATAATACAGAAATCGAAAAAATATTTCTGTTTATAAAATTTTTGAGAAAGTGTTGCCACRTATTTAAAAAATATTAGTTTCAATTTGCTATGAAAAATGAACTTTAACATATAAATGAAAAGATTTAAGCAAAAACACAGTAGGTTTATTATTTAGGGGTTGCCAGCCGTTAAAAATATGTATATGTAAAAAAAAAACTAAAAAATAAACTCCATGAAATGTGTTTGAGAAAGGATGGATAGTATTAGATAAATTTTGTCGTGTTAATTTGAGAAAAGTGCTGCCACATAATAAAATAATAAATTAAATTTTCAATGCCACATATTAAAAAAAAAAATTAAATTTTTGAATGAATTATTGCAAAACGAGATTACCAATTTTATGCTATAACACAGTAGTTATATTTTTTGAAGAGTAGCCATCTCTCAAAAATTWAAAAAARAATTAAAAATATATGAAGTGGTATAGTATGTCTATCTTAATATAGCTTTTTAAGGCGTGAAATCGAACTGAAATTTTAATTTGTGCACAATCTTTATCGTATCATTTCCCCTTTGAATTGCTCCACAATCGCAACGATTTATTTTCGTCATCTCTCTAACTAACATTGCCACACCGCTTTTACCCTCCGAAAACTAAACCCTTTCAGCTCGTAACCATCTCTTCCTTAGTATCATTTTTTAAACTTCCTGCCCCTACTGTCCGTTGCATAAAAAAACCTTTTACCAT
This sequence comes from Bactrocera latifrons, assembly GCF_001853355.1. Classification (NCBI taxonomy): domain Eukaryota; kingdom Metazoa; phylum Arthropoda; class Insecta; order Diptera; family Tephritidae; genus Bactrocera; species Bactrocera latifrons. The sequence goes on along the minus strand of NW_017537523.1, from coordinate 1,229,548 downwards.
TTGCTATATTTGCATGCCTTTTGAACCCTTTTTCTTTAARCTGCCTATACTAATCACTTCATCCGTTTTTACATATGTACACCCAATTGCTTTTTCATTTGTTTTATTGAGCATTCAATTTATCTTGTTTTTCATTCGCCTGCCAAGCACTATGATCGCATCGTTGTGCTCAATTTAATATCTAAACAATCAGAAAACGAAATAGTCATTTACAGTCTGTTCCYAACCCTTGCGACGGTCGCAATTCCACCATGGCTACCGACCGCACATGGCGTATACGTGACATTTTGCTAAACCACACATATGCTTTCTTTACACTGCCACACATACATACACATGCGCATACATGGAAACATATGCCTTTGCCTTCACTACTTTTGTTTGGTCTCAGCTTTTGCTTAGTACAGCAATTTGCATAGTTTTCGGCTTTTGAGCTTGTTATGTACACACATACACTCATTCGTACTGTTGTGTGTGTTTCTTGGTGTGTTGTGCGCTGTATTGACTTTTGAAATTGCTGCTTGTCATCGTCGCAGTTCTCGCTTATTTTCGCCATGATTTATGATGTTGAAAATCAAAATGTTATTATGCTTGTTGTGACTGGCGTTTGCGGTTGATAGCTTTATTTTCATATAAATTATAACTACAATACAGCTTGGTGGAGCTTGGTGGGATATTAAGGATATATTTAATAATAAGGACTATATTTATATGYTTAGTTATAAGGAAATACATTGGTATATTTTAAGATTGAAATAAAACTGCATATGGATTTTGAAGAGCAAATGTGTGGCTGTTTTATATAAGGAAAAATATTAACTTTTTTAGCTTTTGAGATTTCAATCGGTTAGCTTGTATGGCAGCTATATATTATAGTGAACCGATCCGAACCATTTCTTCAGATTTTCTACTGT
>NW_017537523.1:1225619-1227793 GCF_001853355.1 Bactrocera latifrons | reverse complement strand
ATAAATATCGCCAACCTACGTTGTTGGCAGACTCTTTTGGGTACCTGGTCTGCTCACTGGAAACTGCAAAGCCGATGAGCTCCCATGAGATTCCACCTCAATTGTCTCAATTGTATTGGATTAAGAACGAGCTGGAGCATCGTTGTCGTCTTGCATTCCAGCGCTTGCCCTATGGATCTCACGTGAAAGTTTAAATATCACAAAGAACCGACGTTTATAGCTTTGCTAGTGAGATTCTCATTGACTTTTGTCATAGAAACTTATTCTTAACCCAAACTAATCTAACCAAGTTATTTAATGCTTAACACTTTTTCTATGATGAAGTCTCTATGACCCTAAGTCAGAGCTAAAAAAGRCAAATATTGCAGATTATTCGCTTTGAATATTCTTTAGCATGTGTTTTGAACTGCCGCGTATATATACTACCCATCACCGTTTATCTTTCGTACATATATGTATAGTACCAAGTAGCCTCTTATRCCAACMTTCAATGCATGCAACTTTTATCAAATCAGTTCCCTCAATCTTTTAACTACAACTTTTTATGCCAAAAAACCTCAAATCGATATCAAATTTTAGACAAAATCCGAAGATCTGAAGCTTGCATTAATTAATACTCAATTCCAACCCAATTATTTAATGAAATGTGCTGTAAGAATAACATGAAATCATAAAACTATGATACGATTTGCACTAGCAGCTGCAAGTTGTTTACGAAATAAATGAAATAAATGTGAGAGCAAAGCAATTTTGTACTCGAATTGCATTGCAAACTAATTCCATGAATAAAATCACTTTCCAAAGGGCAAGCGTTGATGCAAACAGCTGCCAAGAAAAAAATCTTACATATAYGAGCTGCATAAAACAAGAAGAACACACACACACACACACACATAACTAACGCATAGTCTGCAGATAGACCAGGCGCAATCAGACAAACCAGTGCTTGTATATTTATGAGTGCGGTGCCAGACGAGCAAATAAGCAAGAATATGAAAGGCAAACGAACATCGATAAATAAATCTTGTACTATATATTCTTATATTTATTAAATTTCATTTATATGCCAGCAGAGAGAGCGAAAAACTTTTCATTTCAAATTCATTTGGCTTTAAAGCGMAGCAGGCATGTTACGTATACGCCATGTACTACTCACTGTGCTGGTGCTGTCTAGCATATATGAAACAAGCGTATGAAATATGCGCTTATATAAAACAGGCGCATAAAGACTGCTTGACCTTACAGCAGCTGAACTCTGACGTGGATTTGGCATGGAATGGCTAGCCAGGCGCGATTGAAGCATAAATATCGTAAAGGATAGAGCAAATCGAAGGARATGTAAGATGTGGTTATATAAAGTGCTGTAGGGTATTTTGTGAAGAAGGTGTATCCATAGGATAGGTAATGTATATTTTTAACCACAAATGTTGATATTTAAGTTGGACATATACGCCAAAGATCTGCCAATCCACTAGTAATATGTCCGAACTAACATATTTGTGTTACAGAGACTCTTTAAAAATTAGTAAATATTGGTAGTTGAAAAGTGTTTTCGTATTTTGTCAATACATGTCGTTGCATTCGAATGTCTCCAGTATTGGAGAGGTGAAAGTTTACGCTTCATTAAAACAACAAAAAAAAAAAAAAAAAAAAAAAAAAAAAAAAAAAAAAAAAAAAAAAAAAAAAAACCAAGTTGAAGTGTGCTTATACTACGACTACAAATATAAGCTATTCTCAGCATTTTCTATACTAACAGTATATAAAATTTAAGCAAAATAAAAGCTTTTGTATATTTAAACTCCGATATCATTTCAATATAGTAAAAAGCCATAGCTGCTTTTCAATAGTCACAATAGCATCTAGGAAGTAACTCGAAGCTAACTAACCCCACAACAGTAATATGGTTACACTTATGTAGGTGTGTCCCATCATATGGCATATGAAGCTCTCAAACTACTATTCACCACCAATGTGACAAGAAAACCGCAGACGTGTCGCTTTGAGTCACGAATTGCATATCTAACATGTCAGCTACTGTGAGCGGCATCAATACAGGAAAATAAAAGTCTCAAAAACATGACAAGCGCTCAGCAAATGAAATAGTTACGTGACAACAATATCTTAAAGAAAATACACGCAAAAAGTGGACTCTACGCAAATAAAAAGTTAAAAAA